>NW_024711166.1:0-11527 GCF_018991925.1 Homarus americanus | reverse complement strand
TTATTCCACCCTCATTGCGTTGTCATAAGTTCTAGCTAGCTTCTCTAATTGGTTATTCCACCTTCATTGTGACATCATTATTTCTAGCTTCTCTAATTGGTTATTCCACCCTCATTGTGTCGTCATAAGTTATAGCTAGCTTCTCTGATTGGTTATTCCACCCTCATTGTGACATCATTATTTCTAGCTTCTCTAATTGGTTATTCCACCCTCATTGCGTTGTCATAAGTTCTAGCTAGCTTCTCTGAATGGTTATTCCGCCTTCATTGTGACGTCATAAGTTCTAGCGTCTCTAATTGGTTGATGTGTTTGAATTAGCTTCTCTGATTGGTTGTTGTGTCTGAATCAGTTTTATCACGCGGAATAAACTGATGATGGTGAAGAAGAGTGAAGAATAGATCCAATAGACTATTTCTCTATTGTTTCCTACCATCATTATTCTCCCTTGTCTCGTTATCACACCTCTACTGCCTCCTATTTATCATTGTGTCCTGTTTATCCGTCTTTCCCTTCAACTTTCTCTAAACAGCACTCCCATCTTCATCGAGTCAGTCATTCAGGTAACTACAACACCAGGTACTAAAAGGGACGCGCCTCTATTCACTCCAGACTTAAGGTTCATTTGACCTTTGGTTCTTGAATATTGCTTACGTCACTACTGCATACCTGAGTCTTGGTCCGAGAAAATTTTACCCTATTTTGATCTTTAATTCATCTTGATATAGAGGTTATTTAGGATTACTTCTCTTACCTCGGTTAAGGCCATTTTAAACCTACACTCAAAAGATCAAAATAACACTAAATTCGCCTTTAATTTCCCTTTGACATAGAGGTCATTGTCCTTTGTCTAAGACCATTTTGTACTCGATATCGTAGAAGGGTGGAACTATCACTAAACTCACCCTTAATTCATCTTGACATAGAGGCTATTTAAGGAGGTTTCAGGTCACTCTAAGGTGCCTAGTTCTTCACATTTTTCTCCTCTTAAGTGTCTCTGTTGACAGTAATGGCGGTAATAGGTTTAAAGAACACTGTGCATCCTTGAATGACAGTGTAGCTAGACTGGCGTAGGTCACATGTAGTTACGGGGTGGATAGGGGGGTGTAGGGTGGGGTCGGGGGAGGGTAGGGTGAGGGTAGGAGGGTGGGGGGAGGGTAGGGTGTGGGTGGATAGGTAGAGAGTATTGTGTGACATAGTGGGGAGGGAGGATAAGGTAACATATGGGAAAGGTGTGTGTGTGTGTGTGTGTGTGTCTGTGTGTGTATGTTATTTTATGTTTGTGTGTGCACAGTATGTATGTTATAGTGTGTATGTGTGTGTGTGTGTGTGTGTGTGTGTGTGTGTGTCTGTGTGTGTGTGTGTGTGTGTGTGTGTCTGTGTGTGTATGTTATTTTATGTTTGTGTGTGCACAGTATGTATGTTATAGTGTGTATGTGTGTATTAATCATGCAAAGGGCCTTTTCCTTCAATTGATTTTAAAACATCAATTAATCTCAAGTACCTTAAGGCAACTCACACTCTAATAACATAACCAATATCTATCACAGTATTTCAGTAAATCATTATTATATAAATATTTAGTAAGTTTCTATTTTTCATTTTATATTTTTAATTTTATTTCTGTATTCAATATATTTTATTTTTAGATATTATTTTTCATTATCACAAGTGGACAAAAATCACACAAATTTATATTGTAATTCTTAATTTCATAAATTTTAACTAATACATTCGGTTATTTTTCACTATGATAAAATATTGTCAATAACATCTAAACGGAGGCCATTTTAGGTTCATATATCAATAAAATATATTAAAAACATAGAATTATTATAAAATATAATAAAACAAAATTAAAATGGTATTCAAATTATTTATTAACAATATATATGACAACGGGAAGAATTTTAAAGCGAAAGCATCTCTGTCGGCCATCTTGGATTTCTCACCCACTACACTAATAATTAACTCCAGGTTATATAAACGTGAAGGTGTTTATATAACTTCCTCTACCCTATTATAAATGTGTTTTTTGGGGGAATTATTGACCTGGATACTGTTTGGTGTTTGACTGTATACATGTTTGTTTGGATCCAATACTCATACTACAACTTGTATTTGACTGTATAAGTATGATTGTATGAATGTAGTGCTCTTATTAGTATCTGAATTAAGTGTTTGTCTGTCTAAATACATCCACTTGAGAACGATAGCTCTCTGTGACAATATAAACATTTGTCACACTAGAGTAATCGTGTCCGGTTGAATGTTAGTATCCAAAATGCTTTTTGTATCCGTTGTTTTAAAAGAGTAATTTATCTTCTACGGGATTCAGGTCAAGCCGCTGTTGTTGTAAAGTGTTTGAGTTGTAAAAAAGTGTAAATGTGTGTGTGTGTGGTTTTGTTTAGGTGTAAACCAGTATTTTGGGGGTTTACAGCTGTGGTTTGTAATGGTTTATAGCTGTGGTTTGAAATGGTTTACAGCTGTGGTTTGTAATGGTTTATAGCTGTGGTTTGAAATGGTTTACAGCTGTGGTTTGTAATGGTTTACAGCTGTGGTTTGTAATGGTTTATAGCTGTAGTTTGAAATGGTTTACAGCTGTGGTTTGTAATGGTTGGTTAAAGCAATATTCACCACATTAAACTCCCCACAGTAAACTCTACCACACCACACTCCCCTCCCTCCCCACAACTCAGTTAAACTTCAACAAACAAAGGCTGTACATTGAGGCAGAAGAACCAAGGAAATAAACTTTGGTAATTTATTGTCATCATTAAAGAAATCTGAACTTTTTTATGTTAATGCAGGAGGAAGCACAAGGGACTGTAGGTGTTTGTGCTTGTGGTGATGTGAGTACTGTTTGTGGTAATTTGAGTACTGTTTGGGGCGACTTGAGTACTTTTTGTGGTCTTGAGTACTGTTTGTGACGATTTTGAGTACTAATTGTTTGTAGTAAGACAGAGTTGTAAATTACTACCAGACATACGGAGAGAGAGAGAGAGAGAGAGAGAGAGAGAGAGAGAGAGAGAGAGAGAGAGAGAGAGAGAGAGAGAGAGGCGTGAATATTCATTTTTGCCCATACAAATTCTCTCTCTCTCTCTACTCCCTTTATGTCAGCTTAACTAGATCCCTGTGTTGTGGGTCGACAATAATTTTAAGCTGGCTGGATATTCTTTCCCTCCTCCAGGACAAACAACAAAGTAGGAAAGCTTTATTGAGTTAAGATACAGTATGTTTGTGTAAGCTTAAACAAGATAGAGCGAAATATATGTACTGAGGACAAATCTTTTACGTAAACCTGAAATAAACAAGAAGAAATTATATACAAGTGGAAGATTTTCTTACATATGAATGATATTAGAGTAATGAGGTATTTTTTTTCTATTGTTAAAACTGAATGAAATTGTTGAGACTTAAGAAATTATTTGGGAATGTGAATCTAGACACGTATGGTATGATGAAATTTAAAATCCAGTGAGAAATTCTTAGCTCGTGAAGAAATTTGGAAAATCTGTCGAAGGAAATATTGTTAATGAATCAAGTAAAAAAAAAATAAATAAAAAAATCCATTGGGAAAGTCCTCACATAATGAAGACAAAATAAAACTCAAAACGATGAAAGAAAATCCCTTCACAATTCGAACCAAATACAGCACCTAAATCCCCTAAATCCCACAAAACCCCATAAATCCCCCCAAATCCCCCCAAATCCCACAACACATCAACATCCCCAGTTAACCCCAAATCACCAACTACACTATCCATCACAATCTTCCTCGTAATCATCTTAAACCGTAAAAAAAGCAAATGATAAAAGATCTTACTTAATACTTTAAACTAAAACATTACCAAATTTACTCGTGGTAACTGGGTAATGTAGGAAATTACTTAGGGATTAGCCGAGGGATGGTTGAGAGAAGGTGGTGGTAGTGGTAGTATTTGGTTGAGGTGGTGGTAGTCTTTGGGAGAGGGAAGGTGGTGGTGGTGGTAGTAGTGGTAGTAATCCCGTGGTCTTATTCCTCAAGTGGATACATAATTAGGTACTAAGACTGTCCTTGGACGTCACATACACACACACACACACACAAACACACGTACAAGGAGAGAGAGAGAGAGAGAGAGAGAGAGAGAGAGAGAGAGAGAGAGAGAGAGAGAGAGAGAGAGAGAGAGAGAGAGAGATCACCCATCACCAACCAACCCGGGACCCATGCTATAAAACTCTACGGTCCCAGGCTGCCACGTTTCACTTACTCTGCCTGCCCGCCCTCCACTCACATATACCCAACACCTATTGGTAAAGTAATGACCAAGGAACACTGTACAATATACTTTTATTCTCCACATATAAAGCTAATTATTACTCTATCTAATTATAGGAATTAATGATCGTATTTAAAATATTTTAGGCTTTTTAACATGGTCTCTGATGTCGGTGTAATTCTTCAACATGGGAACTTGTTATGTTTACACTAAGAAAAGCGTATGTTTGTATGTCCTTAATTTGTGTTTATATTTCAATTTTAATTAACAATATAATTTCAAAATGATGATTGCTTGATAATTAATAAGAATATATGAGTTAATTATTGTTGATTAGGATAGAGTTAAATGAGGAGTTAAATTAAATAGTAAAAATAAAAGAATTATGTACTGTATATAATAATTTGTAAGTTTACAGAAATAAGTTAGACATAATAAGAGCTTAATTATACCTTAAAATGAAGTCTTCTGTCGTTCAAGTACTAAAACAGTACTTGATTGATATAAATATTTAAGAAAAAGACTTGGCTACCCGGAGTTAATTATCGCTTGTTAATGTCATCACAGGGTAGTTACGTCTGATTCATGTCTTGCTTATGAGAGACATTATTCATTTAAAGAGAGCGAGATACTGACTAGAATCTTATCTCTCTTTTATAACCACTTGAGAGATAGTTTCATTCTCTTTGTCAATATTATCTCCAAGAATTGTACGTTTATTTTACCATTAACTAGGAATAATGACAACGATTCCTTTTATGAGTTTTTTTTTTCTATTCGTTATTAACCCCATTAACCATTCATAAAGGTAACACAGGTAGATATATATTCTCACCTGTCTAATTAAGGTGTAGCTTGTGTTCATTGACCTCTTAAAATCCACCTTTCTGTCGTTATTAAGAAAATCAGTTATATACTTTCTCACATCTTCAGGTAGAGATGCAAATTAGGGCATTAACCAGTTAGGACATTATTTATTTACCATAATCAACAGATAGGAGTCGATCTCATTAACTCTCATTAACTTACCTGTGTGGATGTTGGTCTTAATTTAACTTGACCTAATTATAATGAGGTGAATAATGGATTCTTGAGGTCAGGTCATCTTGGCACTGAGTACATGAGAGGGATAAAGTATATGTATGTATGTATAAGGACACACACAATAAAAACAATAGACTCGAATTTCCTACTTTTATTATTGATCATTTTTAACAACATTTATTGCTTCTCTGGTCACCTGTTATCACTAAGATCAAAGCTTGTATGATACACGTTAATAACCCGCTGTATACAAGACCAAAACAGGCGGGGGGGGGAGATATATTCCACAAAACGTAAACAGATTAAAAATTTGTTCTAAAATAACCTTACAGTGTGATAGGATACGGTATTGGTGCGTTATTTAGTGTTAATTATGAAGAAATAAATATTTAACTTTATTTACATCGTTTATTAAGAGATTATAATTGAAGGAAAAATAATTATTCGAAGGTTTCCAAAAAAAGGGGGATTATTTTTTTTAAAGAATAAATTTACATTGAGGAAATTTTTATATTCTAAAGTATATATTTATATATATAGGATTAGATGTGTGTTTTGATTTTCAGTTTTTGTTTTTCTTTTGGATCTTCATTTTGTTTTTCTTCTTGTTTTTCATCATCATCATCATCATCATCATCATCATCATCATCATCATCATCTCTATCACCATTTATTCACATCTGTTTACAAACTAGTTGACTCAGCAGTGAAAAACAGTGATGCTGTCAGTTCAATATTGAGGTGACATGACTTTCTGAGAGAGAGAGAGAGAGAGAGAGACGCAGTAATCAGCCCTGGACAGATAAATACTCATTCGAAACTTCTTGAAATTGAATTCTTAAGGCGAGATAAGGCAAAATTTTTCAGAAGCAAATCCCAGAAAGCTATTAGATTATGATTTCACGAAGGTTCAAACTGTCTAAAGTGTGTACGAATTTGACGACGGCTCAGTACTCAGTCAGGCTGCGTCTGAGGAGGGAGAAGGTGTAAATAAAGAAGCTTTGGAGGTTATAGTACGAGAACAACAAAATTATAATAGAAAAAAAAAGTACTTGAAAGTTTGTTGAAGTTTCTTAGTGAAATTGTTAAATGTTTGATTGTAAAGATTAGTTCAAGAATAGGAAGATAGTTAAAAAAGGTGCCTTATACCTTATACCCAAACGATATATACCCACACACCAAATGAAACTCGAAGAGACTGACTATAATGTGTGTGTGTGGATATTAATCTGTTATCATTCAATCAAAAGTTTATAAGGTTTTACAAAGTTGTTTTCATTTTAATCTGGACTGGAGACCCTGTATAATATAAGTTGACTAATACTATACTTATGAGTGGGAGTAAACACTAATTCACATCTCTCTCTCTCTCTCTCTCTCTCCAGTCTATTTCCCTCGTCTACTCTCTCAATAATATCTTTCTCTTAATCTACATCTCTCTCTCTCTCTCTCTCTCTCTCTCTCTCTCTCTCTCTCTCTCCCAGAATATCAACAGTGAGTAAATATAAATAACCACAAGATTTTACAGAATAGGGATATATATGTGTTAGAGAGAGAGAGATAAACTAACCATGGGACCTGATCTATCACTCATTTGAACCTAACCTAACCTAACCTAACCTCAACTATGCTTACAGAACCATTCCCCTCCGTCCCCCCCTCCTCGGCCCCCCAGCCCTTGACTGTAGGAGGAATGGGCGAGAGGGCAGGAAAGGTCAACTGGGTGAGTATACACAAGGTCAACAGAGGTCAGGAGCCAAGAGGTACAGATCTCCGTGGGTCATGGTGGTCATACTATATAACTGTACTGTAGAAGGTATTGTTTCTCTCTCTCTCTCTCTCTCTCTCTCTCTCTCTCTCTCTTTCTCTCTCTCTCAGATAACCCCCAAGTTTCTTATGACTCTTCCTGGACAGTGTATTTTTATCTTCAAATAGGATATGTTATCGTGTATCTCTTGTTAGAACGAGGGAACAAATAATTTATTGAATAATGGCAGGTTGAGGGAGAGGGCGATGTACTCTACAGAACTAAACAAATATTTTTTTTGAAATACATTGTTTTTAACATTCAGTGCCATAATATTCTGACTTCTACTGTTTAACTATAATCTGCCTACGCTACCGTTCACGGGATGAATATGGGTGCACAATAAACTAGCCGCTGTATGTGGCAAAATTCAAAAGCGGATCCCCGCCTTTTTATTACATACTAGGAAACATCTCACACTCACACACACGTATAGATGATCAGTAAGGAGGAGCCTCGACCTGAGCCCTGACAGAACGTTACAGGTGTACTATTTCGTCAGGCCGCGGTTAGGAAGTATATGAGAGTGATTTTGGAAGTTATATTTATGTTCCATATAACATATTTATGGTTTATGTGTGTGTGTGTGTGTGTGTGTGTGTGTGTGTGTGTGTGTGTGTGTGTGTGTGTGTGTGTGTGTGTGTGTGTGTGTGTCTGTAATTATGTTAGCTTATGTTTGGTTAGTTATTAGTTGGAGTAAGTTGTAGTGGGGATTTTTCAGGTTATGCTGCTCTAACTTAACCTAGCTTAACTTAACCACCATCATCACCACCATTACTATCAGCACCAGCATCACCAACACTCGTTACCACCACCATCACCAACACTCATCATCAACTTACCATACACGGTGAGGTCGACAAGAGCGAACAGTGTTGGGGACACCTCGAAGTCCACCCGACACCTGTACCTGCCCGTGTCACGACCTTGTAGGGGGTCAAAGGTCAAGTGAGCACCTGTAGCAACTGACCTGACCCGACCTTTGACCCCGGGATCCACGTACTCCTGCTGTTCCCCGCCCTCTCGTAGGTCAAGACTGTGGGAGGAGAGACAGTCGTTTTGCAGGTCAGGTTAAATCAGGTTAGCTTAGGTTAGGGGCCCATTAGGACTAGGGCCTAAACGGACTGGGGCCCATTTGACATGTAATAAGTTATCATTATACATACACAACTTAAGAATGTTTATTATTATGGATTATTTCTCAAGAATTCCTTCTTCTTCTCTTCTCCCTCCTGCTTTATCCTCTTCTTATTCCTCCCTTACTCTATCCCTTCCCTCCCCCTCCCTCACCCCTCCACGTCACCCCCTTCTCCCTCCCTCACCCCTCACTAGACACGCTGTCATTTAACTTGGGCCAAAAAGTTTGTTTTCACTTCTGTTGGACGAGTTAAAGGGTATAATAAGAGACTAATGTTTCTTAAGTGTGTGTGTGTAATAATAATAAATAATAATAATAATTAACGGTTTATTGAAAAAGTTCTGCAGCCCGAAGGCTGAAAATATACATTGGACATAAATGACTTATTACATACATTGGTGGTTTAACAAAAGCCTTCATTAGAGAAAGGTAAAGGAACATACAGTGAACATTAAGATTAATGTAGGTGTTGAACAGCAAACACGTAGTGTAGTAACTCTCTCCCAGATGGTGTTAGGAGGGACCTGATGTGGTGTAGTAATTCCCTCACAGATGGTGTTATGAGGGGCCTCACGTGTAGTAATTCCCTCACAGATGGTGTTATGAGGGGCCTCACGTGGTGTAGTAGTTCCCTCATAGATGGTGTTACGAGGGGCCTCACGTGGTGTAGTAACTCCCTCACAGATGGTGTTATGAGGGGCATCACGTGGTGTACGAATTCCCTCACAGATGGTGTTATGAGGGACCTGACGTGGTGTAGTAATTCCCTCACAGATGGTGTTATGAGGGGCCTGACGTGGTGTAGTAATTCCCTCACAGATGGTGTTATGAGGGGCAGCACGTGGTGTAGTAATTCCCTCACAGATGGTGTTATGAGGGACCTAACGTGGTGTTGTAATTCCCTCACAGATGGTGTCATGAGGGACTTGACGTGGTGGTAACTCCCTCACAGATGGTGTTATGAGGGGCATCACGTGGTGTAGTAATTCCCTCACAGATGGTGTTATGAGGGACTTGACGTGGTGTAGTAATTCCCTCACAGATAGTGTTATATGAGTGAGGTGTGGCCCCAGGCCTTCCTATCGTAGACGGATTAACACATCGCCGGTTGTTGGGTCTCACGGGCCGTTATCACTGGGTACCTGGGACCTCACTGTGTGAAGGTAAACTTGAATACGACTTTTACTGTTGAGTTGTTCTCACTGACTCAAGCACTGTTCACCATTGTTCACCTCTGTTTAACACTGGTTCCATTCCTTTCCCAAATGAAATTGTAACTTCTGCCGAGAACCTGTTGATACTCCGGTGGGGAGAAGTGGTTCAGGGGAGGGGGTTGGTATGGGCCAACTTAACAGTTGACCTGGCTGCTCCGAGAGGAGCGCCAGGTACGTCTTGACCCTTCGGTGTGTGTGTGTGTGTGTGTGTGTGTGTGTGTGAATTGGACCAGGACTGACCAATGAGTGACATTGTCCCCCAAAGTTTGTAAGGAATCGGTCAAGCGAGATACAAGTTACATCTCAAACACTAACAGACACAGACGACAGACAACTTAATGCTACCTTACCATAATAAAACCGTATACCACATCGCCTCTCTCTCTCTCTCTCTCTCTCTCTCTCTCTCTCTCTCTCTCTCTCTCTCTCTCTTTCTCTTCCTCTACTGTCCCTGTTCTTCCGTCTCTCTCTCTGCCTTACTTTATTTCTCCCCTTGTCTTAATCGCTCTTCCTCCCTGTGTATAATTACGTGTGTGTGTGTGTGTGTGTCATTACGTTCACAGCGTGTACACTTCCTCTTGCACAAACGCCATGACCATTAACAGCGTGTACACGACCACTACCACGTGTCAAGACGTACACACACAAACACACACACCATGAACGTAATAGTCTGTACACATCCAGCGTGTGTGTGTATGTATTATTTACAAATATTATAAACATTAAAATCATGTACACCTTTGCATGTGTATAAGTATATAAATTTACCATAGTTAGTTTATCCATCTGCACGACCACGGTGTACACAGCCACTGGCGTACAGGTAGTCCCCGCGATGCTTTGATCACGTCTCAACAAGTTTCAACGAGTTTGAACTTGTTTAAACGTGGCCATCGGCGTGTAGAAGCAATCTGGCAGAGAGGTCAGACTTACTTGTGCTCTTTCATTCATCTCGGATCAAATTCTTTAAAATTCGTACGACAAGTTTTTCCCGTGTGTAAATAACAGGTGAACATATCAAGATAACAGGTGAACATATCAAGATAACTGGTGAACATATCAAGATAACTGGTGAACATAGCAAGATAACAGGTGAACATAGCAAGATAACAGGTGAACATATCAAGATAACTGGTGAACATAGCAAGATAACAGGTGAACATATCAAGATAACAGGTGAACAGATCAAGATAACAGGTGAACAGATCAAGATAACTGGTGAACATATCAAGATAACTGGTGAATATATCAAGATAACAGGTGAACATATCAAGATAACAGGTGAACATATCAAGATAACAGGTGAACATATCAAGATAACAGGTGAACATATCAAGATAACAGGTGAACATATCAAGATAACAGGTGAACATATAAAGATAACAGGTGAACATATCAAGATAACTGGTGAACATATCAAGATAACAGGTGAACATATCAAGATAACAGGTGAACATATCAAGATAACAGGTGAACATATCAAGATAACAGGTGAACATATCAAGATAACAGGTGAACATATCAAGATAACTGGTGAACATAGCAAGATAACAGGTGAACATATCATGATAACAGGTGAACATATCAAGATAACAGGTGAACATAGCAAGATAACAGGTGAACATATCAAGATAACTGGTGAACATATTAAGATAACTGGTGAACATATCAAGATAACTGGTGAACATACCAAGATAACTGGTGTACATATCAAGATAACAGGTGAACATAGCAAGATAACAGGTGAACATAGCAAGATAACAGGTGAACATATCAAGATAACTGGTGAACATATCAAGATAACTGGTGAACATATCAAGATAACTGGTGAACATACCAAGATAGCTGGTGAACATATCAAGATAACAGGTGAACATAGCAAGATAACAGGTGAACATATAAAGATAACAGGTGAACATATCAAGATAACTGGTGAACATATCAAGATAACTGGTGAACATATCAAGATAACTGGTGAACATACCAAGATAACTGGTGAACATATCAAGATAACAGGTGAACATAGCAAGATAACAGGTGAACATAGCAAGATAACAGGTGA
>NW_024711165.1:0-27251 GCF_018991925.1 Homarus americanus | reverse complement strand
ATGTCCATCATGAACTCTTTCGTGAACGACATCTTCGAGCGCATCGCTGCCGAGGCTTCCTGCCTGGCGCACTACAACAAACGCTCCACCATTACAAGTCGGGAAATCCAGACAGCTGTCCGACTCTTGCTGCCCGGTGAACTGGCCAAGCATGCCGTGTCTGAGGGCACCAAGGCTGTCACCAAGTACACCTCTTCCAAGTAAGAGGTTACTTGTACACAACAAACACGCCATCCCACTACTACAACTTAATCGGCTCCATCGGAGCCACAGTTACATGTTAAAGAGACAGTTACCGACAGTGATATATTGAGAGGGAAATAAAAAAAAAAAAAAATTATAATAATCTGCATTCTCTATTGGCGTAGAAACCGGACTAAATCGAAACATAATAAATAAATAAATAAATTCTGCGTGGAGTACTTTTACACCCACTGCAAAGTGACATACATGGAGTGTGTTTGGGCTTCATTTCATGTTTGCAGCACGCCTATTTCATGTAAATAATTTATTTTATTTTATTGTATTTTATTGTATTTTCTTTTATTTTATTTATTTATTTACTTACTTATTCTTTATATATTTATTTGTTACTAGCTCTTGTTTGTTGCACCCACCCACCTCCCGAATTGATGACCTACTATACATTCGTGCCTGCACGAATGTTACCAACTTACCGTTAGGCGATTTGGGTAACCGAAATTAACGCTCTCCTACCACCAACCATTTCGATTGTCATGACAATTATCTTCAGAACAGTCCTTTGGCCCTGAGAAGGGCCGAGTTATAGATGTCTGGTAGGTTTTGTTGTGCTTTTTCTTTTTCCCCAAGGAAGAGGACTTAAGCACGCTCTCCGCGGATGCGCCGGGCCAGCTGGATGTCCTTGGGCATGATGGTAACGCGCTTGGCGTGAATGGCACACAGGTTGGTGTCCTCGAAAAGACCCACCAGGTAAGCCTCAGAGGCTTCCTGCAGAGCCATGACGGCAGACGACTGGAAGCGCAGGTCAGTCTTGAAATCCTGGCGATCTCACGCACCAGGCGCTGGAAGGGCAGCTTCCTGATGAGTAGCTCTGTGCTCTTCTGGTAACGACGGATCTCACGAAGGGCGACGGTTCCGGGCCTGTAACGATGGGGCTTCTTGACACCACCGGTGGCTGGGGCGGACTTGCGAGCTGCCTTGGTGGCAAGCTGCTTCCGTGGAGCCTTGCCTCCAGTGGACTTGCGGGCAGTCTGTTTAGTACGGGCCATCTCGACGACGAAATAGTCAATACGGGCGGCCTGGTTGTTGTTGTTGTATAGATTGTCGGACCGTAGTCCGACACGGGCCTTTGCCTATAGGCGGCCCGTTTGGTGGTTCCGGCTGGAGCTCCAGGAGCAGCCAGACCGGATTGGGATTGGAGGTGGTCCCACCTGCAGATTGGAGGGATACTGCAGGTTGCAAGTGTGAGCGGACCCCCGATCAGTGGACGCTTACCACCGGCCCCCACTCTTGGACGTGGTCAGCCTCGGAGTGGCGCGCCCCCCGAACTGGGGTCCGCACTTGCTGGGAGAGGATGCTTTCTGAGCTATCTGGGTGGTGGGTATCGTGTGATGACCCGGAGTAGGTGGTGAATGTGGTCTGTATGGGCCTTTCGGGTTAGAGTGGCCGCTGGTGTTGTGTGTGTTTCTTGGGAGATTTGAGTTCTGTTTCGGAGGCTTTGTGTGACCTCGCAATCGAGGAGATAGTGTTCAAGTGGGTTGGCTGCTGGCTCCTGACAGTAGGTGCATTCCATGACGTCGTTTCCGATCATCTGCGAGGAGCACTTGTACCCTAGTCGTAGTCGGTGAAGGCTGACTTGGGTTTGTCTTGGAGTTTTCTTGTCTGCGAAAGGTGGTTCCCCTTTTGTGGCCGCCAGGTACCATTTGGCTGATTGGGAACCAGCGTTGAGTGCGTGAAGGAAGCTCTTTTTGATGTGGAGCTTGGTAGTCTTTCTGAGGTGATTCTTGATCTGTTGCACACTTGCTGGAACTTGGATGTGTACGCTACTGGAACGTGTAGCTGCCTTGGCTGCTTCGTCTGCCACGTCGTTTCCTCCGATCCCTACATGACTGGGAATCCAGTGTAAGATGACTGGTCGGTTTTGGCTTTGGAATTCCTGTAGCTGTGCGAGAATCGAGGTGATGATGTGGACGTTGTCTCTTGGTTGACTGTGTTGCAGCGCCTGCATGGCCGATTTCGAGTCCGTGTGAATTATGACGGACTTGTTGTGTTGTGTTGCAGCGTGTTGTAGGGCCTTTGAGATTGCTACCAGTTCTGTTTGTAGGGTGGAGCAGTCGTTGGAAAGTCTCCATTTGAGGGTCTGACCTTGGGTGTAGAAGGCCGCTCCGGATCTGTGATGTTTTGGGTCCACCGAGCCGTCTGTGAAGTATGATGCTGCATCAGCCGGTGTCTCGGTGGCTATGGCTTGGAGAGATATTTTTTTGAGGTCCTCCTTCTGGAGGTTGGCTTTACTGTCGCCGAGGTCGGTGAATTTGAGTGTGGCTGGTGGAGGGCTCCATGGTGGAGGAACAGTGTAACTATTGTCTCGTGTGTCTTGGTTGTTCTTGACGAGTGTTTCTGCTTGCAGGTGTCGGATGACCTCGCTTGCCTCGTGCGACCAGGTGGCCCCTCGCACTCTGTGGTCGAGGTGGAGGGAGGCACTGATTCGAATCTTGGCAGCTGTGGGCTTGTCTGCTCTGCAGATTTTGGCGAGGAGACCGGCTGTCACCTGCTTGACTCGTACTGCCAGGGGTGGTAGCTCGGTTTCCATTTGCAGATTGCAGATTCTGGTCCACATGGGTGCTCCGAGCATGGTCCTGAGAGCATTGTTTTGAATGACTTCTAGCTTAGCTATTTGGTCTTCTCTCAGTCCAATGAGTGCTGGAGCACTGTAATCCACCAGCGATCTGATGGCGGCTGTGTAGTAGGCTTTGAGCACATGAAGGTTTGCTCCTGCGGATTTGCTGGTGAGCGACCTCATTATATTGTGTCTGCTCTTCGTCCTGTGCCTGAGATACTCGAGTTGCGGCTTGAAGGTGAGTTTCTGGTCAAACCAGATTCCAAGACACTGGTGGGCGTTGGTCCAGACTACCGGCGTGTTTTGTATGGAGAGCAACTTGTCTGGTGTGTTTGTGCAGATGGCCATCGCTTTCGACTTGGCTGGATTTATCTTGAGGGCGGCCCGGCAGGCGGGCGGGCTTATATACAGACATTCTCCACCTCAGTGGCCACCTCATTGGCCACGAGTGCCGCATGCGTCATCCGCAAGCTACGCCCCACCTCCAAGAGGGAGGGACGGCCTTGGATGAACGATACTACCGCTGCGTCCACAGCACGCCACCTACTCCCACCAAACCGTGGGCGAAGCCATTGGAGCCAGGACCACCACAGAGAGCAGACACGCAGAGAGACGGGGAAGCCGGAGATCAAACGGACATAGCTGATTCGCTAGTTCTGGGACCTCTCCCTCCTTCCCACCAACCTTGGAAATCACAAGCACCTGACTCCATTCTCCAACTGACAATTCTGTTGATTCAATCGACACATTGAGCCTCTCCTACAGTATCGGACCTCCCTTAGGAACCCCGAATGCTGCTGAGGGGCTTGGTGTGAAGAAAGAGTCAGCAGTAAGTTTTCAGACCTTTTTCTACCACTCTAACCTTTATCTTCCGTGCCGTGAAAGGACCTATTCCCCTGTCAGTTGACGTACAGGGGAGTATTCGTCTGGAACCGCCCTCTGTCCCCACACCTCGCTAGTGCGTGTTTGTGTGAAGGGCGGGGGGTCAGCACAGCCTGCCGATTCGCCTGGGGACCTCTGTGATAGTGCAGGGCCTCCCCTACGTGAGGGGCGCAGGAAATTAGGGACAATTTGTTAGGGGAGATCTCCATAAATCTCCAATTCCACCAGTCAACATGCCTTCAATTAAACTCAAAGTGGACCGTACCATCCAACAGTGCACAGACCTCGCTTCACTCATTTTTCAGCTGACTTTGATCTTCCAAATACGTTCCTTCACCAATGACGACATTATTAAAATATTTGTACAGAATGACGAAGACGCCGACCTATTCCACTCCCCAGCATTGAACAAAAAACTAAAAGACAACGGCTTAACGGTCCTCAGCTCACCCGAATACCGCGCAAAATGCACCCTCATATGTAGAAAAATCATCCCCCATATCCTTGACAATCCTAACCTATTGACAAAACTCAACACACACAACACCTCCCAAATGACATATGCAGCCCAGATGGGAACTCTCCCCATGTTGAAAATCACTACAGCTACACAAACTGACGCCATCAAATTGAAATCCAACGGAATTAAATTCGGCAATAACATCATCCCCTCACATAACATCGAATTCCAACACTACATCCCAGTCCACCAATGCTACAACTGCTATCAATTTGGACATACCACCAACCGTTGCAGTAACTCACTAACCTGTTCAAAATGTGCCAATCAAGGCCACTCATACAGAAACTGCACTGCCACTGTTACTAGATGCTGCAATTGTAAAGGCCCACACTCTGCCGTCAGCAACAAGTGCCAAATCAGACTCAACAACAGCACAACACCTCTCCCTCCCCGCCTACGCCTACCCTCACCTCCCACTGCACCTCCTCCTCCTCCCCACCACTCACTCCCTACTCCCACGACTCTCTCCACCCGCACTTGCTGGACCAACAACCTGACTGCCCCCCTCCCTTCCCCCGACACTGACGCAAAAATCACCACCATCATACTTCTGGCACATTCCCTAAGCAACGGTAATAGATCACTTTTTCTAAATCTGGTAATTGAGGGTTTGAAGGCTAACGGCCTCCCTACCATAAACATTCCTGACTCCTTCAGAACCGGTCCCGACCTCATCTTCCCCACTACCGCCATCTCCGACCGTACCAACATGCCCCCCCCACCCCCCAGAGAATCCACTGTCTCCCTCCTCCCCTCCACTTCTGCCATGCCCACACCTGACTTATCTCACCATTCTACCATTACCTCACCCCCCAAAGTAATCAGTCCAAAACATACCGGCCCCTCCACCTCGACCTTGCCTACACCCGACTTCTCCCACTTGACCACGTTGAACTCCCGGACCACGAACACCCAAACCAAACCCAATCCTCCCCTAACACCCCAGACTCCCAAGAATAAAATGGCAGCCCTTCCCCCCACAGAAATAGTGGTCAAGACCCCTAGACCAAAGAGGAAGAACACCTCCCCCCTTTCTCCCTATACACCTGACAGCAAAAGAATTATACAATACACTCATCCAACCAAATCAATAATCAAAGTAAACCTTTACGGCACTACCCCTAAGGAAACGGAAATCAACCCCGACACGAACCTAGCACACTCCCCTCAACCTCCCGACTCCCCCACACACAGTCACGTAACTGCCCTTCCCTCACTTGCATACACAACACTCATACCACCACCACGCTCACAGTCACTCGACAATTTAGACCTCATCCCTGCACCTCAGAATTTCTATCTTTAAGTACTAAACAGACCAAACACTCCCCTCCCACCTCCCTTGTATTAATATCTTCCCTATAACCACACCCAACAATTTCCCCCCAAATTAAAACCTAGCCTCTCCTTAACCCTCACCCAACGATTCCCACCCAACCTAACCAAATCAACCTAACTCTAACAACCTATCTCTCTCAGCCCACACACCCAATGATTCCCCACCCAACCTAACCCAATCAACCTAACCACCCTAAGACTAATTTTCCTCACCCAAACCCCATTTCGCCACCAACTCAAATCAAGACCACTCAAAAAAAAAAAAAAAAAAAAAAAAAAAAAAAAAAAAAAACTAACCCACTCAACCTGCACCAACACTCCCCCACCCAAAAAAAAAAAAAAAAAAAAAAAAAAAAACCCCTAACAATCCTCAAAATAAAAACATAACATACCCAGCCGTTACTAGCAATCCCACACAAAATAAAAAATAACCATTCTACCATTAACTAACCACACCCTATCACTCCTCCCAAAACAAATACCTAACTTACCCATCCCATACTAACTCAAATGACATGTACGTTTCCCTTAGCCAATGAGGTTGGTGAGAGTTCCACAGTGCCTACGCAAGCCCTCTCCCTCAAGAATGTTACCAACACTGTTTTATGGGCACCTCCCTTAGCCAATAAGGTCGGAGAGGTGTACCTAATAAAAACGGTACCAAATTGCAGACGACATTGAACGCCTCTCTTAGCCAATAAGGTCGGGGAGGGGTGCAATGTACCTGTACACAAACCCTCTCCCTCAAGAATGGGGCCAGAACTCACAATACCTGCAAGAAAGAGAGAATGCAATAATTAACCCAACTCTGCCAACCACTAACAAAACCTACAATCCTCCCAAAAGAAAAACTTAACCCACCCAACCTTACTCACAACCCCTCTTAGAAATCAATACCTACAATCCTCCCAAGATAAAAACTTAATATACCCGACCTTTCTAACAAGCCCCTTTGACCCTCCTAATAAAAAAAAAAGAAAATAAATAAATAAAATAAATAAAAAAATAAATAAAAACATATGACGCAATACAACTATTCATTAGCAACACAAAACATATCATTCCTAAGAAATCCTACCATACCATAAATTAACCCAAGAACCTCCAAAGCCCCCCTTTCCCCCTTTCGCCTCCCTTTTCCTCTCCTCTCCTCCCCCCTCCTCCGGACAACCGAACCATACCTGACCTTATAACATTATCCTAACCCTCCCTCTCTCCCCTTACATTTACATGCAAACACATACACACTCACACAACAACCCCCCTTAAGCAATTTTAATTCACCTTAAATTAACATACAACCGCCACCCCCATCAATCCCCAAACACAAACTCCCCCCCTCCCTCAACCAATCTCCAAACACAACATCCCCCCCCCGCCAGACAAAGCCACCTTACCAAAATCGACCTAACTCAAGACTGAAACCTAACAACCTATATCTCACTCTCATCTCCGTTCACAATTTGACATAGCTCAAATCTGCCTCCTGCCATTACTAAACAACTCTCCTACGATACACTCATCCTTCCTCACTACGAATACTTTGACATTTCAAACTCAAAGATTCAAAACTCTTCCTCCAACTCTCTCCATTTCTCTCTGACATATCTAAAAGACCCACAACTCTCAGAACCTAATCAAACATACCCAACGTCTGTGACATCCAATTCTTAATAAAATTGCCTAACTCTAGACTGAAACCACTCAACCTATATCTCATTCTCGTCTCCGTTCATAATTTGACAAAAAAGCTCAAATCTGTCTGCTGCTATTACTAAAAACTCTCCTACGATACGCTCATCCTTCCTTACTATGAATACTTTGACATTTCAAGCTCAAAGATTAAAAAACCCTTCCTCCAACTCGCTCCGTTCCTCTTTGACATAGCTCAAAGACTTTACCTTCATCTCTCTCCAAACAACCCTACGACTAGCAAAATTTCTATATTTTCACCTTCTCTGTTTGATTTGATCGTGTGCTGCCTGTGCGTCCGTCCACCTGCGTTTCTCGGCTTGCGCCGCCGCCGTGGCGGGGCGGTTCTTCCTACGTTTTTACCAACACTGCCTGCTAGGACGACAATCAGAACACCCGCGTTGGTCCTTTGCTTGCCCGGACCCGCTCCCGCCCTCCCTCTGCCTCGTCCTGATTGTTGTTGTTGCACCCTCACGGGCATTTTGCCTACCCCCTCACGCAAGCGGTGTTTAGCCACTGCACCTGTTCTCTCCTTCTAAAATTCACTTCCATCCTCTCTTTATTCTTCCTCTGAACCTCCTTCCCCCCTGTCACTAGCATTTTTCTAGTTCTTCTAGGGCGAAGCCACACCAGGACCACCTGTAGTAGCAACCACAACAACATGACTGGACGAGGCAAAGGAGGCAAGGGACTTGGAAAGGGTGGCGCCAAGCGTCATCGTAAGGTGCTTCGTGACAACATCCAGGGTATCACCAAGCCCGCCATTCGTCGTCTAGCTCGGCGTGGAGGTGTTAAACGTATATCCGGCCTCATCTACGAGGAGACCCGCGGCGTCCTCAAGGTGTTTCTGGAGAACGTCATCCGTGACGCCGTCACCCACACCGAGCACGCAAAAAGGAAGACCGTCACCGCCATGGATGTGGTGTATGCCCTGAAACGGCAGGGCCGCACCCTTTATGGTTTTGGTGGTTAATCAACCTGATGGACGGGCGCACACCACCACCACCACCACGACAAACAAATATACGGACCTAATTTTAGGTCCACATTTAAATCGCTAAAGAGTTGGTTAGACACTGAGTAAATCGTTGAAAATATATCCAATAACATGATCCTCTCTAATTCTGGACTTGTGGTATGAGTATAGGTTGTGTGTGAACGTGTTGGAACCACTTCCTAATAATTGTCAGTCAGTCAGTCAACATTCACCTAACCTCCAGGTACCTCACCTAAGTTCCTGTAGCGTCACCGAACCTCACGAAATGTAACCCAATGTAGTTTATAATCTATCCTAACATGACATAACATAACCACGCACTATATTACTTCGGTAAGAGTAATGAGTTTTAATACGCAAAGTTGCAGTTAGCATTCATTCATACATACATACATACATACATACATACATACATACATACATAACATGCTAGTGGCAGGGGGGATTGAATTGAATTTTAGGAGGATAGAATAGGTGCAGTGGCTAAACAGCGCTTGCGTGAGGGACTTTAAGCAGCAACTCGCCTGGATGCGGCAGGATAGAGTCAGGTCAAGCGTCCGGTGCATGTTGGGTTCCGCCATGGTTTCTCAGTGTTTGGTCGGCTTGATTGTGTGTGTGTTGTTTTCTTGTTTGGAGGAAATGTCTTGGTATTCTTCTTCTTAGCTTGAAGTTGATTTTCTTCTAACTCTTCTCCTCTTGTTGTTCGTCTTCCCCGTGTCTGCTATCATTCTGTAAAGACTCTATATATGTATGTAGGTATGAGTGAGTAACAGTTGTCGGTTACAGTGATACTTCATATTCGCTGGTGTTGTACTGTATGGCTTCGGTATTTCTTAATATACAAACGGCACCGTTAGGGGATTGAGGTATTTAAAAACCAGCCTACATTACTTATATATAGAAATAAATAATGTGGCTTGGACAATAATGACGACTACTCTCTCCTACCTAACCCAAACAAGGGCTTTTCGAAAGTATACATTGGACACAATTGACTTAGTACATACATTGGTGGTTTAACAAAAGCCCTCATTAGAGAAAGGTGAAGGAGCACACAGTGAACATACAGATTGATGTTTGCACGCGTAGATAATGTAAGGTGAGATGTTAAACACCAGACACGTAGTGTAGTAACTCCCTCACAGATGGCGTTATGAGGGGCCTGATGAGGTAGCAGTTACCTCACAGATGGTGTTATGAGGAAATTCACATGATGATGCTGTAGCAAAACATTCACTACGTGGTGTCGTAGCATCTTGGGGACACCACGTGGTCGACATGACTCACTCATTCAAGTGGGTGAGGTGTGGTCCCAGGCCTCTCTATCGTGGAGTCTCAGGGGAAGTATAACTGGGTACCTGGGACCTCACTGTGTGAAGGTGGTTAGCTAGCTTGGGTAAGACTCAACTGCCAAGTTGTTTTTCACTGAGTTAAGCACTGTTCACCACTATTCATCACTGGTTCCATTCCTTTGCCAAATGAGATAGTACCTTATGGCAAGAACTTGTTGATAGTCCGGTGGGGAGGAGGGTTCAGGGGAGTGAGTTGGTATGGGCCAACATATAAATAATAATAATAATAATAATATTTAACGGTTTATTGAAAGAGCTTGGCAGCCAGAAGGCTGAAAATATACAGTTACATATTTGGGGAATGGGTTATGAATTACAAATAATATACAAGTAACATGAGTGACACAAATAAGACATATAATAACTAGCTGGGGAAAAGCTCAAACTACAGTTCATTTCAACATAGTGACAGTGCAAGGAGTAGTGTTTACTGGGAGTGAGTACACTGATTTATTACAAGTTATCGATAATTTTTACAATGGTTGGGACTGGGCTGCTCTTATAGCGATCAGTTCGTGCACGTATGGGCTGGATGCGGTTGTGATGTCGAAGAGCAATTCTCGGACTAAGGCTCTCAGGTGGTAGTAGGAGCCGGTGTCGGGGATGGTGTAGAAGCTTCTTACCAAATTTGCAGATGAGGTCGTGGTGATGGTCAGTGAGAGTCTAAAGGGTCAGTGTGTTGAGCGCTTCTTGATATGTGGAGTAGGAAGGGTAGAGAATAATCTTGCATGGCCTCTTTTGCACTTTTTCTAGGTGTTTACGTTGTGTGGCATTTAGGGAGGAAGACCAGGTGGAGGAGGCATAGGTGAGCTTGGGAAGTATGAATGTTGTGTAAACACTGAGGAGCTCGTGTGCAGGAACACCGAGGGACTTGAGTCGGCGTAGGAGGTGGAGACGGAAACTGGAGGATTTGATAACTTCACTGACGTGTGGTTTCTAATTTAGTTTGTTGTCTATATGTATGTGTGTGTGTGTGTGTGTGTGTGTGTGTGTGTGTGTGTGTGTGTGTGTATACTACTGTACTTTTTAGATCCTCCTACGCAACCTAACCTATTATAGTTAAGTATAGTAGTCTATACACTATTTTGTTAGTATGTGTTATAAAATGAAATTGCATGTTATTATTATTAATATTATTATTATTAATATTATTATTATTATTATTATTAGTAGTAGTATTATTATTATTATTATTGTTATTATTATTACATGCTAATATAATACAAAGTTGCCCGCCAGATTTCCTCAGAGATGGGAGGAGCACATTGGCGGCGGTGTTGTTTATACTCCGCCCGATTACTGATTCCTATTCACCGAGCCAGAGCTGGCGGGCGGCGTGTTATGTGCCGCGTTTTGTTTCCCATTGGGCGTACCGCTCAGCTGGGGAGTAGGAGATTTCATAAAAAGAAAGTTTGAGTGGAGAGCACACCTTTTCCTTCACATACAGTTATCTTAGACCATCTACTAGTATAATAGTTTGCACAAAAATACTCTACACTCTTTCTAGGTTATTGTTATGTTGTTTTTTTTTTTTTTGACTTCTCATCAGATTGTGCATTCAACTAATATACACTATTAGTGTGTTTATTATTATGTTTTATAGTATTATTTCGTATAATATTGGGTAACATAATTATAGTCACTAATATACACTATTAGTGTGTTTATTATTATGTTTTATAGTATTATTTCGTATAATATTGGGTAACACAATTATAGTCACTAGTATAGTTTATTATTGGGGTTTATAGCAGTTTGTGGTCTAATAGTATCATGCTTTATGAGTGGTGTTCTATGTAGTGATGATTAGGCAATAAAATATGCTTTGGGTGTTTATAGCAGTTTGTGGTCTACTAGTATCATGCTTTATGGGTGGTGTTCTATGTAGTGATGATTAGGCCATAAAATATGCTTTTGGTTTATTGCTAACAAAATATACTTTGCTCTACCGCTGTCGTGCAAAACATGGTGAAACTTACATACACCGTTAATAAAGTATTCATGGAAGAAGAAGAAGAAGAAGAAGAAGAAGAAGAAGAAGAAGAAGAAGAAGAAGAAGAAGAAGTAAGAGGAAGAATTGTGGAGGGAATGAACAGTGAGACAATGTAAAGCCTCCGGGATGGCGGCAGCGTTTCTGTTATTAATATATAATAAGACAATAGGAAAATATGTTGTTGTCTCTACCTGTATTATTACCTTTGCGATAGCATGGTTCAATTTTGGGAGGACATAGGAAGGAGCAGGAGGTTAGGAAGGAGCAGGAGGTTAGGAAGGGATTTGTAGTGGGAGAGATAGTGTCTGTGATCCTCAGGTCACCACTCCTCGGATTGTGTCAGTTCAAGTTTAGAAGCTCCAACAACTTTCCCTGAATACGAATTGGCAACCTTTCGATTTACAACAGGTACCTACTTACTGCTACAGTAGGTAGGTGAACAGGGACCAAGGGGGCTAGGAAGAGTGTCCAAACAACTTGCTCCTGCCTGCCTGTGTGATGTAGTCGTGGCCAGAATTAGGTTAGGATACAGACACATCTGGCTAGTTAGTAACGCTGTACCCATACCGGAACACTCAGCATGTAAACTTTGTGATACACCTTTAAAGCACTATATTATTGAATGTGACACTGTCAAAGACATCTTGAACTATGTCATTACTTCATTGAGGACATTACATTCTTGCTGTTTATCCCAAATTGGCTAGCCCACACACTGATTAGTCTACAATTACAATATGACTCCAATGTATGCTGCTGGTAAATGTGTACTGTCAATGAACCAGAGTGAAAATAAGGTCGCCTCCCTTGCTGCTGCTGCTAAAGCTGCTGCTGCTTCTTGCGCCCTTCTAAGTCCCGTTTAAGTCCCCCACCCCAGGCCCCCGCAGTACCCCTTCACATCTACACCATTCAAAAACATTTACACTCAATTTGCACAGAGTGTTATCCTGCAAAACGTTGATGTCGTATATTTCTCTCTTTAAGTGATATCCTGTGGCTCCGAAAGGAGCCTGTTTGGTTAGGTTGTGTTGTGTGAACGAACCTTGGGTTCTTATTTCTTCTCTGTCTTCTTGGGGAGGAGCACAGCTTGGATGTTAGGAAGGACACCCCCTTGGGCAATGGTGACTCCAGACAGGAGCTTGTTCAGCTCCTCGTCATTGCGAATGGCAAGCTGAAGATGACGCGGGATAATGCGGGTCTTCTTGTTGTCGCGGGCGGCGTTACCGGCCAGCTCGAGCACTTCTGCTGCCAGGTACTCCATGACGGCTGCAAGGTACACAGGTGCACCTGCACCAACACGCTCAGCATAGTTGCCTTTACGCAAGAGACGGTGGATCCTACCCACGGGGAACTGGAGTCCGGCCCTGCCAGAACGGGACTTTGACTTGCCCTTCACCTTGCCTCCCTTGCCGCGTCCTGACATGTTGCTGCTGCTGCTTTTCGTGATAGGAGTTAAATTTCCGCCCGCCACCTTGGTCTTTTATACCAAGCTCAGAATCAGGCCAGGTGGCCGTCTCGCGGACCCAACCAATGTAAGAGAGCCGTAGCTGCAGCCAGTCTGATCCTGAGCGGCCCGCTCGGTATATAAGGAAAAGTTAGTCGGGCCAGTTTTCAATTCTCTCGCTCCGCGCCACGAGTAACTGTGCCGCCATGCCTCCCAAAACTTCCGGAAAGGCTGCCAAGAAGGCTGGAAAGGCCCAGAAGGCCATTGCCAAGGGTGACAAGAAGAAGAAGCGCAGGAAGAAGGAAAGCTACAGCATCTACATCTACAAGGTACTGAAGCAAGTGCACCCCGACACAGGAGTCTCCTCCAAAGCTATGTCCATCATGAACTCTTTCGTGAACGACATCTTCGAGCGCATCGCTGCCGAAGCTTCCCGCCTGGCGCACTACAACAAACGCTCCACCATTACAAGTCGGGAAATCCAGACAGCTGTCCGACTCTTGCTGCCCGGTGAACTGGCTAAGCATGCCGTGTCTGAGGGCACCAAGGCTGTCACCAAGTACACCTCTTCCAAGTAAGAGGTTACTTGTGCACAACAAACACGCCATCCCACTACTACAACTTAATCGGCTCCATCGGAGCCACAGTTACATGTTAAAGAGACAGTTACCGACAGTGATATATTGAGAGGGAAATAAAAAAAAAAAAAAATTATAATAATCTGCATTCTCTATTGGCGTAGAAACCGGACTAAATCGAAACATAATAAATAAATAAATAAATTCTGCGTGGAGTACTTTTACACCCACTGCAAAGTGACATACATGGAGTGTGTTTGGGCTTCATTTCATGTTTGCAGCACGCCTAATTCATGTAAACAATTTATTTTATTTTATTGTATTTTATTGTATTTTCTTTTATTTTATTGTATTTTCTTTTATTTTATTTATTTATTTACTTACTTATTCTTTATACATTTATTTGTTACTAGCTCTTGTTTGTTGCACCCACCCACCTCCCGAATTGATGACCTACTATACATTCGTGCCTGCACGAATGTTACCAACTTACCGTTAGGCGATTTGGGTAACCGAAATTAACGCTCTCCTACCACCAACCATTTCGATTGTCATGACAATTATCTTCAGAACAGTTCTTTGGCCCTGAGAAGGGCCGAGTTATAGATGTCTGGTAGGTTTTGTTGTGCTTTTTCTTTTTCCCCAAGGAAGAGGACTTAAGCACGCTCTCCGCGGATGCGCCGGGCCCGCTGGATGTCCTTGGGCATGATGGTAACGCGCTTGGCGTGAATGGCACACAGGTTGGTGTCCTCGAAAAGACCCACCAGGTAAGCCTCAGAGGCTTCCTGCAGAGCCATGACGGCAGACGACTGGAAGCGCAGATCAGTCTTGAAATCCTGGGCGATCTCACGCACCAGGCGCTGGAAGGGCAGCTTCCTGATGAGTAGCTCTGTGCTCTTCTGGTAACGACGGATCTCACGAAGGGCGACGGTTCCGGGCCTGTAACGATGGGGCTTCTTGACACCACCGGTGGCTGGGGCGGGCTTGCGAGCTGCCTTGGTGGCAAGCTGCTTCCGTGGAGCCTTGCCTCCAGTGGACTTGCGGGCAGTCTGTTTAGTACGGGCCATCTCGACGACGAAATAGTCAATACGGGCGGCCCGGCAGGCGGGCGGGCTTATATACAGACATTCTCCACCTCAGTGGCCACCTCATTGGCCACGAGTGCCGCATGCGTCATCCGCAAGCTACGCCCCACCTCCAAGAGGGAGGGACGGCCTTGGATGAACGATACTACCGCTGCGTCCACAGCACGCCACCTACTCCCACCAAACCGTGGGCGAAGCCACATTGGAGCCAGGACCACCACAGAGAGCAGACACGCAGAGCGACGGGGAAGCCGGAGATCAAACGGACATAGCTGATTCGCTAGTTCTGGGACCTCTCCCACCTTCCCACCAACCTTGGAAATCACAAGCACCTGACTCCATTCTCCAACTGACAATTCTGTTGATTCAATCGACACATTGAGCCTCTCCTACAGTATCGGACCTCCCTTAGGAACCCCGAATGCTGCTGAGGGGCTTGGTGTGAAGAAAGAGTCAGCAGTAAGTTTTCAGACCTTTTTCTTCCACTCTAACCTTTATCTTCCGTGCCGTGAAAGGACCTATTCCCCTGTCAGTTGACGTACAGGGGAGTATTCGTCTGGAAACGCCCTCTGTCCCCACACCTCGCTAGTGCGTGTTTGTGTGAAGGGCGGGGGGTCAGCACAGCCTGCCGATTCGCCTGGGGACCTCTGTGATAGTGCAGGGCCTCCCCTACGTGAGGGGCGCAGGAAATTAGGGACAATTTGTTAGGGGAGATCTCCATAAATCTCCAATTCCAGCAGTCAACATGCCTTCAATTAAACTCAAAGTGGACCGTACCATCCAACAGTGCACAGACCTCGCTTCACTCATTTTCCAGCTGACTTTGATCTTCCAAATACGTTCCTTCACCAATGACGACATTATTAAAATATTTGTACAGAATGACGAAGACGCCGACCTATTCCACTCCCCAGCATTGAACAAAAAACTAAAAGACAATGGCTTAACGGTCCTCAGCTCACCCGAATACCGCGCAAAATGC
Organism: Homarus americanus; assembly: GCF_018991925.1. NCBI lineage: Eukaryota > Metazoa > Arthropoda > Malacostraca > Decapoda > Nephropidae > Homarus > Homarus americanus. The sequence continues at coordinate 11,567 of NW_024711165.1, read as the reverse complement.
ACCCTCATATGTAGAAAAATCATCCCCCATATCCTTGACAATCCTAACCTATTGACAGAACTCAACACACAACACCTCCCAAATGACATATGCAGCCCGGATGGGAACTCTCCCCATGTTGAAAATCACTACAGCTACACAAACTGACGCCATCAAATTGAAATCCAACGGAATTAAATTCGGCAATAACATCATCCCCTCACATAACATCGAATTCCAACACTACATCCCAGTCCACCAATGCTACAACTGCTATCAATTTGGACATACCACCAACCGTTGCAGTAACTCACTAACCTGTTCAAAATGTGCCAATCAAGGCCACTCATACAGAAACTGCACTGCCACTGTTACTAGATGCTGCAATTGTAAAGGCCCACACTCTGCCGTCAGCAACAAGTGCCAAATCAGACTCAACAACAGCACAACACCTCTCCCTCCCCGCCTACGCCTACCCTCACCTCCCACTGCACCTCCTCCTCCTCCCCACCACTCACTCCCTACTCCCACGACTCTCTCCACCCGCACTTGCTGGACCAACAACCTGACCGCCCCCTCCCTTCCCCCGACACTGACGCAAAAATCACCACCATCATACTTCTGGCACATTCCCTAAGCAACGGTAATAGATCACTTTTTCTAAATCTGGTAATTGAGGGTTTGAAGGCTAACGGCCTCCCTACCATAAACATTCCTGACTCCTTCAGAACCGGTCCCGACCTCATCTTCCCCACTGCCCCCATCTCCGACCGTACCAACATGCCCCCCCCACCCCCCAGAGAATCCACTGTCTCCCTCCTCCCCTCCACTTCTGCCATGCCTACACCTGACTTATCTCACCATTATACCATTACCTCACCCCCCAAAGTAATCAGTCCAAAACATACCGGCCCCTCCACCTCGACCTTGCCTACACCCGACTTCTCCCACTTGACTACGTTGAACTCCCGGACCACGAACACCCAAACCAAACCCGATCCTCCCCTAACACCCCAGACTCCCAAGAATAAAATGGCAGCCCTTCCCCCCACAGAAATAGTGGTCAAGACCCCTAGACCAAAGAGGAAGAACACCTCCCCCCTGTCTCCCTATACACCTGACAGCAAAAAAATTATTCAATACACTCATCCAACCAAATCAATAATCAAAGTAAACCTATACGGCACTACCCCAAAGGAAACAGAAATCAACCCCGACACGAACCTCGCACACTCCCCTCAACCTCCCGACTCCCCCACACACAGTCACGTAACTGCCCTTCCCTCACTTGCATACACAACACTCATACCACCACCACGCTCACAGTCACTCGACAATTTAGACCTCATCCCTGCACCTCAGAATTTCTATCTTTAAGTACTAAACAGACCAAACACTCCCCTCCCACCTCCCTTGTATTAATATCTTCCCTATAACCACACCCAACAATTTCCCCCCAAATTAAAACCTAGCCTCTCCTTAACCCTCACCCAACGATTCCCACCCAACCTAACCAAATCAACCTAACCCCAACCTTCATCTCTCCTCAGCCCCACCACCGATTCCCCTAACTTCTTAATCAGCCTAACCTAACTAGACCAATTCTCTCCTCCCCCCCTCACTCCAAACCCCCGCCACCAACTCCAAACTCAGACCACTCAAAAAAAAAAAAAAAAAAAAAAAAAAAAAACCTTACTCAATATATAACACTCCCCACCCAAAAAAAAAAAAAAAAAAAAAAAAAACCCTAACAATCCCCCAATAAAACCTAACATACCCAGCCGTTACTAGCAATCCCACACAAAATAAAAAATAACCATTCTACCATTAACTAACCACACCCTATCACTCCTCCCAAAACAAATACCTAACTTACCCATCCCATACTAACTCAAATGACATGTACGTTTCCCTTAGCCAATGAGGTTGGTGAGAGTTCCACAGTGCCTACGCAAGCCCTCTCCCTCAAGAATGTTACCAACACTGTTTTATGGGCACCTCCCTTAGCCAATAAGGTCGGAGAGGTGTACCTAATAAAAACGGTACCAAATTGCAGACGACATTGAACGCCTCTCTTAGCCAATAAGGTCGGGGAGGGGTGCAATGTACCTGTACACAAACCCTCTCCCTCAAGAATGGGGCCAGAACTCACAATACCTGCAAGAAAGAGAGAATGCAATAATTAACCCAACTCTGCCAACCACTAACAAAACCTACAATCCTCCCAAAAGAAAAACTTAACCCACCCAACCTTACTCACAATCCGCTGAAATCCTCCCAAAAGAAAAACTTAACCCACCCAACCTTACTCACAACCCCTCTTAGAAATCGATACCTACAATCCTCCCAAAATAAAAACTTAATATACCCGACCTTTCTAACAAGCCCCTTTGACCCTCCTAATAAAAATAAATAAATAAATAAATAAAATAAATAAATAAATAAATAAAAACATATGACGCAATACAACTATTCATTAGCAACACAAAACATATCATTCCTAAGAAATCCTACCATACCATAAATTAACCCAAGAACCTCCAAAGCCGCCTCTCCTCTCCTCTCCTCCCCCCTCCTCCCGACAACCGAACCATACCTGACCTTATAACATTATCCTAACCCTCCCTCTCTCCCCTTACATTTACATGCAAACACATACACACTCACACAACAACCCCCCTTAAGCAATTTTAATTCACCTTAAATTAACATACAACCGCCACCCCCATCAATCCCCAAACACAAACTCCCCCCCTCCCTCAACCAATCTCCAAACACAACATCCCCCCCCCGCCAGACAAAGCCACCTTACCAACACTACAACTCTCAAAAACCAAATCAAACATACCCAACTTCTATAATCAGCCACCTCGACAAAATCGACTTAACTCAAGACTGAAACTTAACCTATATCTCACTCTCATCTCCGTTCACAATTTGACATAGCTCAAATCTGCCTCCTGCTATTACTAAACAACTCTCCTACGATACACTCATCCTTCCTCACTACGAATACTTTGACATTTCAAACTCAAAGATTCTAAACTCTTCCTCCAACTCTCTCCATTTCTCTCTGACATAGCTAAAAGACCCACAACTCTCAGAACCTAATCAAACATACCCAACGTCTGTGACATCCAATTCTTAATAAAATTGACCTAACTCTAGACTGAAACCACTCAACCTATATCATTCTCGTCTCCGTTCATAATTTGACAAAAAAGCTCAAATCTGTCTGCCGCTATTACTAAAAACTCTCCTACGATACGCTCATCCTTCCTTACTATGAATACTTTGACATTTCAAGCTCAAAGATTAAAAAACCCTTCCTCCAACTCGCTCCGTTCCTCTTTGACATAGCTCAAAGACTTTACCTTCATCTCTCTCCAAACAACCCTACGACTAGCAAAATTTCTATATTTTCACCTTCTCTGTTTGATTTGATCGTGTGCTGCCTGTGCGTCCGTCCACCTGCGTTTCTCGGCTTGCGCCGCCGCCGTGGCGGGGCGGTTCTTCCTACGTTTTACCAACACTGCCTGCTAGGACGACAATCAGAACACCCGCGTTGGCCCTTTGCTTGCCCGGACCTGCTCCCGCCCTCCCTCTGCCTCGTCCTGATTGTTGTTGTTGCACCCTCACGGGCATTTTGCCTACCCCCTCACGCAAGCGGTGTTTAGCCACTGCACCTGTTCTCTCCTTCTAAAATTCACTTCCATCCTATCTTTATTCTTCCTCTGAACCTCCTTCCCCCCTGTCACTAGCATTTTTCTAGTTCTAGTTCTATGAACGGTTACGAGTTTGTTAACGTGGCGCGGATACGTCCGGACACGCCGACCTGCCCCAAGAAACTAAACCTCCTAGTTCTCCAGAAGTTTTTCGAAGCTAATGGGATCGTGGGGGTCACCAAGGTGGAGCGTCTAAAGCTCCATGGTGACATCAAGATCACCTTCGCCGAGAAGGGCATGCTCGCTCAACTCGCGGAGATCCCAGACATCAACGGCATTCCTTTTAAAATGTTTGCCTTCATGTGGGACAACTTGAAGCTGGGTGTAATCTCCCACGCCGAAATTGCCCACATGGACAAAGCAGAGCTGAGTGAGCTCCTCAAGGAGCAGCAGCTCCAAGTTGTGAAGAAGCTGTCCGACACCACTGCTCTCATCGGACACCACTCCACCCTACCCAAGGAAGCTCAACTGGCGTGGGTAACTATGCCAGTCAAGCCCTACTGCAGACCGAAACGGTGTTACAAATGCCAGCACTATGGACACACTGTAAACAAGTGTGAGGCGCAGGAAGACACCTGCTCCATGTGTGGCAGCCCTGGACACCGCTACACGGCCTGCCCCAACACAGAGAAAAAATGCGTTGCCTGTGGTGGCCCACACTCCTCCGCCGACCGGACCTGCCCCAGATGGAAGGAGGAATGCAGGGTAGCCAAGGCTCGTCTTGAGAAAAAACTGAGCTACAAAGAGGCCCTCCTTGCCGTACGCTCCCAAGAAAAGAAAAAACCAGCAGTAAAGAAAAACCAAGATAAGAAAACTCAACAGAAGCAGCCCACCACACAGAACCAAGAACACCACGTGGCCCGTGGTGCTGAAGCCCACGCGGCCAGTGGTGCTGAAGCCCACGTGGTCAACCTCTCCCTCTCTGAATTCTTCCACACCTATGAGGACTGAAAATACGAGGAAGACGAACAAGAAGACCCAAACACAAACGAATGGACAATTCAAGAGAGCAAGAAGAGAAGGAGAGAGAGAAGAAAATCGACATCAAGCTAAGAAGACCAAGACATCCCCTCCACACAAGAAACCAAAACACAATCAAGCCGACCAAGCACTGAACATCCATTGCCCAACCCAACACGCACCTGACGCCTGACCTGACGCTTGACCTGACGCTTGACCTGACGCTTGACCTGACGCTAGCCTGGCCTTGTCTTGTCGCCTCCCTGCCGCGTCCAGCCGGGTTGTTGCTGCTGCCCCCATCTTATAATCCCTCACGCAAGCGGTGTTTAGCCACTGCATCTGTTCTCTCCTCCTAAAATTCACTTCAATCCTCCCTTTATTCTTCTCCTGAACCTCCTTCCCCCCTGTCACTAGCATTTTTCGTTCGTTCGTTCGGCGAAGCCACACCAGGACCACCTGTAGTAGCAACCACAACAACATGACTGGACGAGGCAAAGGAGGCAAGGGACTTGGAAAGGGTGGCGCCAAGCGTCATCGTAAGGTGCTTCGTGACAACATCCAGGGTATCACCAAGCCCGCCATTCGTCGTCTAGCTCGGCGTGGAGGTGTTAAACGTATATCCGGCCTCATCTACGAGGAGACCCGCGGCGTCCTCAAGGTGTTTCTGGAGAACGTCATCCGTGACGCCGTCACCTACACCGAGCACGCAAAAAGGAAGACCGTCACCGCCATGGATGTGGTGTATGCCCTGAAACGGCAGGGCCACACCCTTTATGGTTTTGGTGGTTAATCAACCTGATGGACGGGCGCACACCACCACCACCACCACGACAAACAAATATACGGACCTAATTTTAGGTCCACATTTAAATCGCTAAAGAGTTGGTTAGACACTGAGTAAATCGTTGAAAATATATCCAATCACATGATCCTCTCTAATTCTGGACTTGTGGTATGAGTATAGGTTGTGTGTGAACGTGTTGGAACCACTTCCTAATAATTGTCAGTCAGTCAGTCAGTCAACATTCACCTAACCTCCAGGTACCTCACCTAACTTCCTGTAGCGTCACCGAACCTCACGAAATGTAACCCAATGTAGTTTATAATCTATCCTAACATGACATAACATAACCACGCACTATATTACTTCGGTAAGAGTAATGAGTTTTAATACGCAAAGTTGCAGTTATCATTCATTCATATATACATACATACATACATACATAACATGCTAGTGGCAGGGGGGATTGAAGTGAATTTTAGGAGGATAGAATAGGTGCAGTGGCTAAACAGCGCTTGCGTGAGGGACTTTAAGCAGCAACTCGCCTGGATGCGGCAGGATAGAGTCAGGTCAAGCGTCCGGTGCATGTTGGGTTCCGCCATGGTTTCTCAGTGTTTGGTCGGCTTGATTGTGTGTGTGTTGTTTTCTTGTTTGGAGGAAATGTCTTGGTATTCTTCTTCTTAGCTTGAAGTTGATTTTCTTCTAACTCTTCTCCTCTTGTTGTTCGTCTTCCTCGTGTCTGCTATCATTCTGTAAAGACTCTCTATATGTATGTAGGTATGAGTGAGTAACAGTTGCCGGTTACAGTGATACTTCATATTCGCTGGTGTTGTACTGTATGGCTTCGGTATTTCTTAATATACAAACGGCACCGTTAGGGGATTGAGGTATTTAAAAACCAGCCTGCATTACTTATATATAGAAATAAATAATGTGGCTTGGACAATAATGACGACTACTCTCTCCTACCTTCCCCAAACAAGGGCTTTTCGAAAGTATACATTGGACACAAATGACTTAGTACATCATAAATTGGTGGTTTAACAAAAGCCCTCATTAGAGAAAGGTGAAGGAGCACACAGTGAACATACAGATTAATGTTTGCACGCGTAGATCATGTAAGGTGAGATGTTGAACACCAGACACGTAGTGTAGTAACTCCCTCACAGATGGCGTTATGAGGGGCCTGATGATGTAGCAGTTACCTCACAGATGGTGTTATGAGGAAATTCACATGATGATGCTGTAGCAAAACATTCACTACGTGTTGTCGTAGCATCTTGGGGACACCACGTGGTCGACATGACTCACTCATTCAAGTGGGTGAGGTGTGGTCCCAGGCCTCTCTATCGTGGAGTCTCAGGGGAAGTATAACTGGGTACCTGGGACCTCACTGTGTGAAGGTGGTTAGCTAGCTTGGGTAAGACTCAACTGCCGAGTTGTTTTTCACTGAGTTAAGCACTGTTCACCACTATTCATCACTGGTTCCATTCCTTGGCCAAATGAGATAGTACCTTATGGCAAGAACTTGTTGATAGTCCGCTGGGGAGGAGGGTTCAGGGGAGTGAGTTGGTATGGGCCAACATATAAATAATAATAATAATAATAATAATTAACGGTTTATTGAAAGAGCTTGGCAGCCAGAAGACTGAAAATATACAGTTACATATTTGGGGAATGGGTTACGAATTACAAATAATATACAAGTAACATGAGTGACACAAATAAGACATATAATAACTAGCTGGGGAAAAGCTCAAACTACAGTTCATTTCAACATAGTGACAGTGCAAGGAGTAGTGTTTACTGGGAGTGAGTACACTGATTTATTACAAGTTATCGATAATTTTTACAATGGTTGGGACTGGGCTGTTCTTATAGCGATCAGTTCGTGCACGTATGGGCTGGGCTGGATGCGGTTGTGGTGTCGAAGAGCAATTCTCGGACTAGGGATCTCAGGTGGTAGTAGGAGCCGGTGTCGGGGATGGTGTAGAAGCTTCTTACCAAATTTGCAGATGAGGTCGTGGTGATGGTCAGTGAGAGTCTAAAGGGTCAGTGTGTTGAGCGCTTCTTGATATGTGGAGTAGGAAGGGTAGAGAATAATCTTGCATGGCCTCTTTTGCACTTTTTCGAGGTGTTTACGTTGTGTGGCATTTAGGGAGGAAGACCAGGTGGAGGAGGCATAGGTGAGCTTGGGAAGTATGAATGTTGTGTAAACACTGAGGAGCTCGTGTGCAGGACCACCGAGGGACTTGAGTCGGCGTAGGAGGTGGAGACGGAAACTGGAGGATTTGATAACTTCACTGACGTGTGGTTTCTAATTTAGTTTGTTGTCTATATGTATGTGTGTGTGTGTGTGTGTGTGTGTGTGTGTGTGTGTGTGTGTATACTACTGTACTTTTTAGATCCTCCTACGCAACCTAACCTATTATAGTTAAGTATAGTAGGCTATACACTATTTTGTTAGTATGTGTTATAAAATGAAATTGCATGTTATTATTATTAATATTATTATTATTAATATTATTATTATTATTATTATTATTATTAGTAGTAGTAGTAGTATTATTATTATTATTATTGTTATTATTATTACATGCTAATATAATACTAAGTTGCCCGCCAGATTTCCTCAGAGATGGGAGGAGCACATTGGCGGCGGTGTTGTTTATACTCCGCCCGATTACTGATTCCTATTCACCGAGCCAGAGCTGGCGGGCGGCGTGTTATGTGCCACGTTTTGTTTCCCATTGGGCGTACCGCTCAGCTGGGGAGTAGGAGATTTCATAAAAAGAAAGTTTGAGTGGAGAGCACACCTTTTCCTTCACATACAGTTATCTTAGACCATCTACTAGTATAATAGTTTGCACAAAAATACTCTACACTCTTTCTAGGTTGTTGCTATTTTTTTTTTTTTTTTTTTTGACTTCTCATCAGATTGTGCATTCAACTAATATACACTATTAGTGTGTTTATTATTATGTTTTATAGTATTATTTCGTATAATATTGGGTAACACAATTAGAGTCACTAGTATAGTATATTATTGGGGTTTATAGCAGTTTGTGGTCTAATAGTATCATGCTTTATGAGTGGTGTTCTATGTAGTGATGATTAGGCAATAAAATATGCTTTGGGGGTTTATAGCAGTTTTTGTGGTCTACTAGTATCATGCTTTATGGGTGGTGTTCTATGTAGTGATGATTAGGCCATAAAATATGCTTTTGGTTTATTGCTAACAAAATATACTTTGCTCTACCGCTGTAGTGCAAAACATGGTGAAACTTACATACACCGTTAATAAAGTATTGATGGAAGAAGAAGAAGAAGAAGAAGAAGAAGAAGAAGAAGAAGAAGAAGAAGAAGAAGAAGAAGAAGAAGAAGAAGAAGAAGAAGAAGAAGAAGAAGAAGAAGAAGAAGAAGAAGAAGAAGAAGAAGAAGAAGAAGAAGAAGAAGAAGAAGAAGTAAGAGGAAGAATTGTGGAGGGAATGAACAGTGAGACAATGTAAAGCCTCCGGGATGGCGGCAGCGTTTCTGTTATTAATATATAATAAGACAATAGGAAAATATGTTGTTGTCTCTACCTGTATTATTACCTTTGCGATAGCATGGTTCAATTTTGGGAGGACATAGGAAGGAGCAGGAGGTTAGGAAGGAGCAGGAGGTTAGGAAGGGATTTGTAGTGGGAGAGATAGTGTCTGTGATCCTCGGGTCACCACTCCTCGGATTGTGTCAGTTCAAGTTTAGAAGCTCCAACAACTTTCCCTGAATACGAATTGGCAACCTTTCGATTTACAACAGGTACCTACTTACTGCTACAGTAGGTAGGTGAACAGGGACCAAGGGGGCTAGGAAGAGTGTCCAAACAACTTGCTCCTGCCTGCCTGTGTGATGTAGTCGTGGCCAGAATTAGGTTAGGATACAGACACATCTGGCTAGTTAGTAACGCTGTACCCATACCGGAACACTCAGCATGTAAACTTGGTGATACACCTTTAAAGCACTACTATATTATTGAATGGGACACTGTCAAAGACTTCAGGCCACCTCACTTATTGTATCTTGAACTATGTCATTACTTCATTGAGGACATTACATTCTTGCTCTTTATCCCAAATTGGCTAGCCCACACTGGTAAATGTGTACTGTACTGTCAATGAATCTGATGTATTTCTTTGTGTATGAACCTGACTGAAAATAAGGTCGCCTCCCTTGCTGCTGCTGCTAAAGCTGCTTCTGCGCCCTTCTAAGTCCCGTTTAAGTCCCCCACCCCAGGCCCCCACAACCGCCCTTCACATCTACACCATTCAAAATCAATTTCACTCTATTTCCACAATACTATGCTAATTACACGTAAAATAGAGTGTTATCCTGCAAAACGTTGATGTCGTATATTTCTCTCTTTAAGTGATATCCTGTGGCTCCGAAAGGAGCCTGTTTGGTTAGGTTGTCTTGTGTGAACGAACCTTGGGTTCTTATTTCTTCTCTGTCTTCTTGGGGAGGAGCACAGCTTGGATGTTAGGAAGGACACCCCCTTGGGCAATGGTGACTCCAGACAGGAGCTTGTTCAGCTCCTCGTCATTGCGAATGGCAAGCTGAAGATGACGTGGGATAATGCGGGTCTTCTTGTTGTCGCGGGCGGCGTTACCGGCCAGCTCGAGCACTTCTGCTGCCAGGTACTCCATGACGGCTGCAAGGTACACAGGGGCACCTGCACCAACGCGCTCAGCATAGTTGCCCTTACGCAAGAGACGGTGGATTCTACCCACGGGGAACTGGAGTCCGGCCCTGCTAGAACGGGACTTTGACTTGCCCTTCTTGCAGCGTCCTGACATGTTGCTGCTGCTGCTTTTCGTGATAGGAGTTAAATTTCCGCCCGCCACCTTGGTCTTTTATACCAAGCTCAGGATCAGGCCAGGTGGCCGTCTCGCGGACCCAACCAATGTAAGAGAGCCGTAGCTGCAGCCAGTCTGATCCTGAGCGGCCCGCTCGGTATATAAGGAAAAGTTAGTCGGGCCAGTTTTCAATTCTCTCGCTCCGCGCCACGAGTAACTGTGCCGCCATGCCTCCCAAAACTTCCGGAAAGGCTGCCAAGAAGGCTGGAAAGGCCCAGAAGGCCATTGCCAAGGGTGACAAGAAGAAGAAGCGCAGGAGGAAGGAAAGCTACAGCATCTACATCTACAAGGTACTGAAGCAAGTGCACCCCGACACAGGAATCTCCTCCAAAGCTATGTCCATCATGAACTCTTTCGTGAACGACATCTTCGAGCGCATCGCTGCCGAGGCTTCCCGCCTGGCGCACTACAACAAACGCTCCACCATTACAAGTCGGGAAATCCAGACAGCTGTCCGACTCTTGCTGCCCGGTGAACTGGCCAAGCATGCCGTGTCTGAGGGCACCAAGGCTGTCACCAAGTACACCTCTTCCAAGTAAGAGGTTACTTGTGCACAACAAACACGCCATCCCACTACTACAACTTAATCAGCTCCATCGGAGCCACAGTTACATGTTAAAGAGACAGTTACCGACAGTGATATATTGAGAGGGAAATAAATAAAAAAAAAATTATAATAATCTGCATTCTCTATTGGCGTAGAAACCGGACTAAATCGAAACATAATAAATAAATAAATAAATTCTGCGTGGAGTAGTTGTACACCCACTGCAAAGTGACATACATGGAGTGTGTTTGGGCTTCATTTCTTGTTTGCAGCACGCCTATTTCATGTAAACAATTTTTTTTTTTTTTTTTTATTGTATGTTCTTTTATTTTATTTATTTATTTACTTACTTCTTCTTTATATATTTATTTGTTACTAGCTCTTGTTTGTTGCACCCACCCACCTCCCGAATTGATGACCTACTATACAATCGTACCTCCACGAATGTTACCAACTTACCGTTAGGCGATTTGGGTAACCGAAATTAACGCTCTCCGACCACCAACCATTTCGATTGTCATGAAAATTATCTTCAGAACAGTTCTTTGGCCCTGAGAAGGGCCGAGTTATAGATGTCTGGTAGGTTTTGTTGTGCTTTGTGTTTTTCCCCAAGGAAGAGGACTTAAGCACGCTCTCCGCGGATGCGCCGGGCCAGCTGGATGTCCTTGGGCATGATGGTA
>NW_024711164.1:0-9643 GCF_018991925.1 Homarus americanus | reverse complement strand
TAGAGAGAATAGGGAGATGTCACTGTAGTACCGGAAGTGTTAGGGTAAGGTTATAATTGTGGATTAATTTGATTGCTCTCCTCTGCTCTGCACCAAGTAGTGGTGACAAAGTGCTACGACACCACATCCTGCCCACATATGACAGCAGTAATTAATCTGGGTGAGCATCTGTTTCACGTAAACGCTTGCCAACTGTTTACCGGTTGAATAAGACATAAAATTGGGCCTGATGGATATGCATAAAACTTCAATGTCGTGTGATGGTGGGATTATAAATTTACCAAAATCAATGTTGAAATGTACTTTAGTTTAGTTGCGTTGAAGGAAACAACGGTGGATAGATCCCACTAGTGACTAAACTATCCAAGCGAGATCCTCCGGAAGAGATGATGTCTGTTGTCTACCACTGAAAACTTTATTTTGAGTGACTGAGGCAGTCAGAAGGGCTGAATCATCTGTATAAGAATGAACTGTTGTTTGTTGTCGGGAGAAAGTGGGCCATATGCAGAGAAAAAATATTAAAGTTACTGGAGCTGTGTATAGTAAAAGCTCAGGATCTGTATGACATTACACCAAACGGGGCGGACATAGTGGAAGGATTAATACAGCGTCTGATGTTGAGGTGTGAAACATGAGGTTACAATAATAGAATGACAAGACACAAACTAACTTGGAAATAATTATCTTGAGGTTCGGGTGAGGAAGATCAAGAGAAGACAGAGTGAGGACTGTAATATTAAAAGATCATTTGGTAGAGAGATAAATGTCTGAATAAGTAAAGCAGAGATTGTGTTGATGTTTGAATATATGGAGATAATGGGATAGGATGACTGAATGACTGAGGCAGATAGAAGACAAGTAGATACGAAGAGAGCAGTAGATATACAGTGTAGTTACTACACTGTATATCTACTGTAGTAGGTAGTCGGCAGCTATCAAACAGGGAGGTATTACCGCCTGGGAAGATATTGGAAGCATAATGTATTGTCTAATGGTAGACCCTGCTGCCATATGGCATCACGAATATTGTGACCAAGTCCCAAGTTGCTGATCTGACTTTTTGCCTCATTTACCCACAATTGCAGGGTCTCAATTGTTTCTCTTACTTGATAACACAACATACATATACTGTAGTGTAGCGTTTCTCACTGTTGATTTTTTCTTTGTATTTCTTTATTATTGTTATTATTACAATGTTATTATTATTATTATCATTATTATTTTATTTTACTTTTTATTAAAATTTTTATTTACTATGAATTACTGTATTTATTATTATTATTATTATTATTATTATTATTATTATTATTATTATTATTATTGTTATTGTTATTGTTGTTGTTGTTGTTGTTGTTGTTGTCCCCAGGTCCCGGTGTGGGTCAGTGACCTGTGCCCGGGTGGGCTAATCCCCGTACAAAAAAAAAAACACAAAAAAACCCTCCGTGTATGATTTGAGAGACGAGGGAATCTGGGGTTGTTTTCATGATCCATTTTGATAGTCAGCGACAAACGACTTACTGTATTTGTGGTACATAAAGCGAATAAAGACAGTTTATGTTGTTTAAGAGCATTTCCGTTTCCATTACTATTTCATCATAACACAGTACTGAACATTGTAACTGTAAATACTTGTCTTTATGAATAACATTGCACATCTTATCTGGGGTCCTTACGTAACTGACATTATGTCTGTTTTTCAGTGTCGAATGGTCGGTCAGTCGACATATACTTCACACCTTGTCAGGACCCATCACTTACCTTCCCACACCTCCGACAGTTTTATAGGTAATACTTTAAGCTGAGGAAACCATTAGTGTCCCGCCAGCTTGTCTGGACACAAACCCATAAATTTGGTGGTGAGGGAACGCTAGACAAGACTAAGTACACAGCCCATCAGTTAATGCCTTGGCTTCTTGCCAAAAGTTAACCACCAGCACTTAATTTGACAAACATATTGGTTATAACTAAACTACGTAATCTTTTAAATGCGGGAGTCAATTACTGTAATGCGGTGATAAGGTGATAACTGAGGCCTGTGTTGTCGCCACCACTAAGAGGGGCCTCATAACGTTCCACATAACAAACTATAAATAACAATACTTCCCCTGTAGGATCGATATATTTATTAAGGAAGGTCTTAGTTTTCGTAGCAAAAAGTCCTGGAATAAAGATCATTTTAGTTAAGACGCAAAGACAAATCCCCGCTTCTCACTCAATTTAGGTAATGCAGTTGTTAGTAAACTGCTTCCCGCCTGAGTTAATGTGTATGAACATAACACTCTTACACCTGCTGTGTGTGTACTGTGCCGCACAGATGTCCCTCTTACATACCTGGACAGATATATTTACTTTAATAATTTATCTATTCAGGTAATTAGCGAAAATGTAGAAAACATTTTATATAATCTTCTTATTTGTTTATTTCGAACATTATATCCAGCATTTTGAGCGAGTACACGTAATGAAATATGATTTATGTATTTGATAATGTTATTCAAATCAATTTCCAAGAAGGATTACTTGTATATTTCATTCATAACACTTGGTTTTAACAAAATTAACATATGTGTCAAACAGATAAAAAAAAGGGGGTTTTACCAGGAAATAAATGTTTAACAGTCAATAAGAAAGCCTACAGCTGCCTTCCTTATGTAACGCTGAAGGCATATTCTCGGTATGTAAGATTATACGTTGTGAGACTTACAGCTAAGACTCCTGGAGTGAGCTTTAGTTAACGACAGAGTTCATAAGTGAGTGGGGGGTGAGTGGTGGCCAAGACGTGGAGGAGGGGGATATATGGCGGCCAAGACGTGGAGGAGAGGAGTGAGGAAGCAAACTGATGGTGGGAGTGGAGGCACCAAAGGATGGGAGGAGGAAGTGAGGGCTAAGATGAGGAGGGAGGTGAGTGAAGCAAGACGTGGGGGAGGGAGGTGTGGTGGCCAAGACGGGGAGGGAGGTGAGGTGGCACGTGGAGGAGGAGGAGGTGCTGGGATGTGGAGGGAGGTGAGTGGTACAAGACGAGGAGAGGAGGATATGTGGTACAAGACGTGGAGGAGGGAGGTGTGAGTGGTGGCCAAGACGGGAGAGGGAGGTGAGGGTGCTAAGACGTGGGAGGAGGGAGGTGTGGTGGGCAAGACGGGGAGGGAGGGAGGTGAGGTGGCTAAGATGTGGAGGAGGGAGGTGTGTGTGGCCAAGACGTGGGAGGAGGGAGGTGAGTGGTACATGATGTGGGAGGAGGAGAGTGTAAAAAAGGAAGACGTGAAGGGGAGGGGAGGTGTGTGTGGTGGCCAAGACGTAGAGGAGGGAGGTGAGTGGTGGCCAAGACGTGGAGGAGGGAGGTATGTGGTGGCCAAGATGTGGAGGAGGGAGGTATGTGGTGGCCAAGACGTGGAGGAGGGAGGTGAGTGGTGGCCAAGACGTGGAGGAGAGGGAGGAGGAGGCCAAGGACGTGGGAGGAGGGAGGTGTGTGTGGTGGCCAAGACGGGAGGAGGGAGGTGAGCAGGACAAGACGAGGAGGAGGGGATAAGGGTACAAGACGTGAGGAGGGAGGTGGAGTGGTGGCCAAGACGTGGAGGAGGGGAGGTGAGTGGTGCCAAGACGAGGAGTGAGGGGATATGTGGTGGCCAAGACGTGGGAGGAGGGAGGTGAGTGGTACGATGGAGGAGGGGAGGGGAAGGACGTGGAGGAGGGAGGTGTGTGTGGTCAAGACGTGGAGGAGGGAGGTGTGTGGGTGCCAAGACGTGGAGAGGGAGGAAGGACGTGGAGAGGAGGGAGGTGTGGTACAAGACGTGGAGGAGGGAGGTGAGTGGTGGCCAAGACGTGGAGGGGGGAGGTGAGTGGTGGCCAAGACGTGGAGGAGGGAGGTATGTGGTGGCCAAGACGTGGAGGAGGGAGGTGTGTGGTGGCCAAGACGTGGAGGAGGGAGGTATGTGGTGGCCAAGACGTGGAGGTAATACTCACAACTTCTTCCTCAATTAAAAATTAGAAATTATTTATTCCAGAAAAATATAAAATAAGACTGAAATAAATTTAGCATTGATGTATGGTAGAATCAGTACCGGTATAGAGCGAATAACATCAGGTATAAATTAATAAGGTAAAACATTGAGTTATTTAATTGTAAGTAAACACACGAAATGTCACTTATTTAGATGTTTAAAGAACATTAACACCTGGAGATGTTTATATTAGAATGTTGTTGTTTTTTTATATGGCTGTGGATGCATATATTGCGCCCGTCTCTAAGGGTACTTACTGCCTATATAATTTGTATCTGATAAAAGTGAGATATGTAAATCGGACATAATATAATATGTTAAAAGTAAAATCACCAATCACCGTAAAATTAACATAGGAGAAATTGGATCATATAGTAGATAATTTATTTCTTATATCTACGGCAACACCTGAGTTATATTGGAAATGAATAACGAAATATATTTGAGAGATTAATTAAACCAGGCTACACTCAGCAGAGATGACTATAGGAAAATATTGACCTATGAATTACTTAATATAACAGAGATGTATACATACGAGTGCCTGTACTGTACACTACCATATGCTAAGTTTATATTCAGTGCCATCATAGCAAACACAGAACCGTGTAAAAAGACTAAAATTCAGACATGACACAAACAAGTATATCCCTTTTACATCCATTTGTCTGTCTCATACACCAGTGTGTCATACGCCGGTGTCACAAGTTATAACTTTGGGGTAACAACAAGGTAGTTTACTTTGTTCCTGAGTTTGACGCCACACATTACAGTACAGCTGGAGGTCTGCCTCACACACACTGAGAGTGAGGGTTATTATTGTTTTAAATGGTCAAAGAATAATGAAAACTAAATAAAGGGCAAAGGTAACATAAAGAGTGAGTAATACAGGCAATAATGGGATAGACACGAAGAGATTACAGAAAACATGAAAAAGATATATTTATGTATCTACATAAAGCAGACCTAAAAAGCAGTTAGTTTTAAATATAATTACATTTTAATTTATATAATCTCGTTTTATTAATTTTAGTACATGATAATAATTGCGGTGTCATAAAAGTTCTTCATGTTTTCTTCATATTTTACCTAATATTAGAATTCTCACTGATGTCACAGTCCAGAATTACAGAGCATTATGTGTCAGACAGCAAAAACTTAATAATGTTGTCTGTACACAGCTTAGTTTACCCTCCCTCTTTTTGTAAGACCTTGACCGTGCAGCGTAATATTTAAATAATGTTATATGCTAAAAATAGACCAGACGAGACTTACCATAATATTCTCCAAAAACAGAAGTAAATGTATTCTTGACTGGCACAGCATAACAAAAAATGTGTGTAATTTTGGGGGTAAAATAAATTCCCTTACATTTATATGAAACTTTCGGTAACAACTATTTAGGAAAGTCTTCGAGGTAGTAGATAATGACGAAAATTACGATGTTATTTACTTAGACATTAGCAAAGCATTTGAGAGAGTACCGCATCAGAGGCTTCTGAGAAAAATTAAGGCTCATGGTATCGAGGGGAAAGTTTTAAATTGGATAAAATCATGGCTCACCGATAGAACGCAGAGGGTCAGCGTAGATGGTGTTAAATCTGAGTGGGGCTGTGTAACCACTCGACGTCACGCACTTATCTTCGGGTGATATGTACTCGAGGGAAAATTGTAAACCCGCACGAAGTCATGCACGAATATTATGTATCATCATGGGTAAAAAAAAGTAAAAAAGCTGTGAGTTATTTGACGTCATGCATTACTCTTATATACAGTATATGACCGGGAATAATGAACCCAAAGACAAATGTTAGAAGCTACATTACGTCAGCCGCTATTATTTTATGTATTACCAACAATATAACCAAATAGGTAACAGTCAGTCATTAAACATGCAAGTACTACCGCCTGGAAAGATATTGGAGGCATAATGTGTTGTCTAATGGTAGACCCTGCTGCCATATGGCATCACAAAAATTGTGACCAAGTCCCCGGTTGCTGATCTGGCTTTCTGCCTCATTTACACACAATTGCAGGGTCTCAATTGTTTCTCTTACTTCGACAACACAACATAAATAACATTTCTCACTCTTGATTTTGTTTTCGGTTCATTTTCTATTATTTTTATGTTTTTTCTGGGCTAATCTCCATTGAAAATATTTACAAGACGCCATCCAAAACTCCTCAGAAAATATCATGAAAAATTAAAACATGTACAACAGCTAGCGAATACACACTGTCATGCACTATGCATTATACGTGACCAAATGATGTAAAAACCAAGCGAGATTCTGTAGGTCCGTAAGTCGACATTCACTACAGGACTACAGGACAACAGTATATATGTATGTATATATATATATATATGTATATATATATATATATATATATATATATATATATTCGTTATTTCAGTTCAAGACTTTTATTAACATATTACCAATATGTTAATATGAATAGCCCAAGCTTGAATGTAAAATGGTGTGCTTTGTTGTATTCATGTAGCTAATGTAATTGTAATTATGTAGGTCAGACATGAAAAACACTGCAGCTCAGAATCAAAACAACATAAGTATAATAACAGAACTGCATCTGAAAGCAGTGCCTTGTTCATGTTAGGAATAATAATTCTACCCCATTGCTTGGGAAAAGCTTAGAAGTGACTGAATCATCTGTGTCACAGAAAGACTTCTGTTGAAGCTTAGTTTGATTAAGGAATTAAAACTTCACAAACCTTAGTGATGGTCAGTTCAAACTGATAATATGTTACATAAATTTATTTGTCAGTGGCCCAAGGTTAAAACTGCTTTGAAAACCTTTGATCTTGATGTATGACAGTTATTTTGTGGGTCCCTTTTTTCTGACCTGACCTATCTAGTCACGTCACCACCCTTCTCTTAAGCTCCTCTACGGTTGTGTTGGTGTGGGGATTAGTGGATGTCATCATTATGACCTGACCTCATGTTTTTAGGTCACCCTGTATATTTAAGCCTCTCTCTGTCCATGTAATCTAGTTGCCTCTGAAGATGTCTTGAATAAAGACGAAAGCTAAGGTAATTCGTTGTTTCCATTTTCTCCTGTGTGATTTATCAAGACGATTTTATCTGACGTTTTCAATAGGATTTCATATGAAATATATATATATATATATATATATATATATATATATATATATATATATATATATATATATATATGTATATATATATATATATATATATATATATATATGTATATATATATATACTTTATGATGAATTAGTTAATACAATATATACCTGTAATATATATTTAGGTCTATTTTCAAGACATTACACTTAATAATACGAATTTTCTCAACACTTTAAAGTTTCCTAATTATCTAACGAATAATAATAATAATAATAATAATAATAATAATCGAGACAAGTTGATAACGTTCACATTGAAATTATTTTCTATTTTCAACATTTGTTTTATATACTTTGAGAATACTTCGTCATATATGAGTGTAAAAGTCTATTATGTTTTAACCTGCTAGAGTGGTGAAGCAAGGCTCTAGGCACAGTAATAAGTGACGAATTTACAGTGAAACCTAACGGACTGTTCTCTCCATGTCGTCCGTTAGATGGCCGTCCTCACATCTAACGGACACTTGATATAACAGACATTCCTACACAGAGTCCGTTGAATAGAGGTTTCACTATACATATATCCTAAATTATATATCAAGCATAATTTACATATGAGGATATTAAACAGTAAATAATATAAATTTGCATATATCAAACTACACCAAAAATAATAATTAACACAATCTATATTAACTAACACATTTACACAAACTATATTAATTAACATATATTTACCATATTTTAACTCCAACAAGAAACCTTAATACTTATAACTATTAATCTTACGTTAATTAAAAACACCTGGTACCTGTGTTAATAATTTTAAACCATGTGTATCGATTATTTCCAGGTTTTTTTTGTTTACCTGAACTTTTGAGATAAATTATTATGTAAACTACGAAAACAAAATAAACAAGTCATGGATACAAACAGCGAAAATACCGAAAAGTCATGACGTAGTGACTTTTTTGTTTACGTTGTAAGTAGATAATTATAATTGGATAGATAAATATATATATAAGTAGATATATGAGTTGATAGAAAGATATATACAAGCAGATAGACAAAAAAATATAAATAGATAAATAAAAAGTGATGGAAAAGTTATTTACTATTTTGTCTTTGCTTTTATATACATATACTCAATTTATATACATTACCTATATGGAACTCAATGCTACATAATGCCGATGGTCTTCTGTTTGTATTAGTATTTTCATGGGTATTTTTGCTTTTATTATTATTGTATCTGAGGTATAATTTTTGTTTGGGATTTTTTTTTAAATAAGAACATTTTTAAGGCATTGTCAATTTTATTCACTCTGTATGTATGGGCATTTTTTGTATGTATGGATGTTTTTATTTCTGTTTGGTTAATAATTCAGCATGTATGGAGTTTTTATTTACAGTGGTAATTTTTTCATATTTGTTCCTATGTTGATTTGATCATTTTTTTGTTTTTAGATTATTCACAATATAGAGTCTCTCACCTAGTGTGTCGTGTCGTGTGAGGCATTAGACTACAAAGGACCTGTATCACACACTACCATTGACTTAAACTTTTACCAGATTTATTTATACAATAATATAAACATCTACAGTATTCTCATGTAGTGGGGAAATGACATTATAGACACTTACAAGAATCACTAGTGAGTATTAAGTGATTCTCTTTCTAGATACTCAAGTGGGGAAAATGGCTGAACTGTCGACACTAGAATAGCCTATGGGATTTTGAATCGATAGACATACCGAGTCCTCAGGTAGTAAACTATCGTACCTGAAGAAAGTGTACTAACTCCTGTACACTAGAACTATCAAAATATCATCTTATCACCTTCACGTAGACATCTGGAGTTATTTATTGTCTCTTAAGGTATTCTGAAAATTATTGCCGTAGGAAGTCTTAAATTGGATAACTAACTCGTACCACAAGCAATCAAGCCGCCGGGAGATGGTTTGATATCTTATACTTTCTTTCTGTACTAGCCTGCAACTACCATCACTACCACTATCATCATCACTACTACTACCACCATCGATACCATATTCACTAGCACCAAAAATACTACCATCACCACCGACACCATACCTACCACCAGCATAAATATCACTATCACCACCGACACCATACCTACCACTATCATCATCAAGTATTGTTTACTATGACTGGTTATCCCAAACTGTAAACAAGACGAAGATAACAAAAAACATGTTATCTTGGCCGTGTTATCAATCTGTGTTATCTTGGTAGCATTTAAAGGATAACCATTAACTCCCAAGTTTCAATTCCCTGTTTTAAATATTTTACGAACTTGAAAAACAAAATCTAGTTATCGTGGCAATTGATGAGGATAACCGTAGACTTGTGTTAACTTAGCGGTACTGCCAATTCGGGTTTAATTCGCCATATATAAATTTCTATAGTTTTCGGTATATCTATATAATTAATTTAGGTTTTTAACCATCTATATAATTACCCCATTCATTATATAAGAGGGATATATTTTTGTATTATTGTAGGTATATTTC
>NW_024711163.1:0-17824 GCF_018991925.1 Homarus americanus | reverse complement strand
AAAAAATCCCGTCCCCCATCCGCCCCCATCCCCCCTCCACACCCCATCCCCCATCCTCGCCCATCCTGGGAGGTGGAGAATGGCACCATCCGTCAGGTGCCGACGGAAGATATCAGGACCCACCCACTGGGAAGGGCGTGGAATCCCCCCCACCCCCCATCCTCGCCCATCCTCGCAGATATGGGTGATGAACAGACCCAAAAGTGCCGCCCCCCAAAAGTGCCGCCCGGGGCGGACCGCTCCCTCCCAGAACACACTCATGATCTAAAAAGGACAAACACTAATATAAATCCAGAAGTTCTCACGATCATTAAGACAGCCACGGGGAGCCCTTCGTGCCAGGGAGGGGGGTGGGAGGGGCAGGGGAAGGCGAGGGGTGTGTGGGGAGGAGGTGATGTATCTTTCAATCTATCGTTCTTTTACTCTCTTTATCGTTCTCTCTCTTTATTTTATGTATTCCTCCTTACGTTCTCTGCCACACTTTCCTCTATTTTACCACAATAATGAAGGAGCAACAAGGAAAACTGGGGTGGTAAATGTGTGTGTCAAATAAAGTGAAATTGAGAATTTCTGTCAAGAGTTTGAACAAAATAAAATTGGTTCCCGTTGAAAGTACAGATTATACTGTACTAAGAAGAAGAACAATTAAGAACAAAAGTGATGGAGAGGGGAGCGAAGCTGTGTCTGATGACAGCGCTCTGATGGGTGATTGAGACGAATGTTACAGAATGAGTTTTGGAAGAAGAGGCGAACAAACAGTAGGGAAGGTGAACAAAAGCAGTGATGAAAATGACTACAGGGAAGCTAAATGAAAATGAGTATCACTTCCAATGGCGATTTGATGTAAGAAGAGGCTACTGAAACCAAGAGAGGCTCACTGAGATATCTATGGAGAGAGAAATATATCGAAATAGACAAAGATACGATTATGTAGAGGAATGGCTGAGCCTACAATATTCTACGAGTATGAATGATGGCCTATGGAAGCTGGAGGAGAAATAAATATTGGAAATCGTGTGCCCCAAGGGAATATCTTGAGAAAAAGATCTAAAGAATAAGAAAAAGGGTTAAATTAATACAATGATGGAAGCGAAAGGAATAATAAACACACACACACACACACACACACACACACGCGCGCGCGCGCGAGACCAGGATGTGAGAGAATTGGAAATGAGGGGTGAGTAAAATAGTATATACCTCAGAAGTAAATAATTAAAGAGGGGAAGGGGAAGAGGGAGGTAGAAAGATAGAGTGAGGAAAGTACTGAAATAGAGAGAGGGAACAGCAGCGACCGTACATGGATGGGTAATTATGGTGTCGAGTGTCCAAGGGTTTATATGAGTGTTGCGGAAGTTTGATATACAGTACTACAGGCGATATAGGAAACGATAGAAATAAGCCACTGCACCTACTTCCATTCAGCCGCCCTCTCTCTCCCTTGGCCCTCCTTTCACACACCTCCCTCCCTTCCTCCCACTTTCCTACTCGCTTCTCTGGTTCACTTTTCCTTCTTACCTCTCCGCCTTCCCTACTAGCTAACTTACCCTCATTCTTTCCTTCATTTTGTCTCTTTCCTCTTTTTCTTCACACTACACAACCCCTCTCTCCTTCCCTCCCTCCGTCCCTCCTACCTTCCCTCCCTCCGACCTTCCTTCCCTCCCACCTTCCCTCATTCCCTCCCTCTCTACCCTCCCTCTTGCCTCCATCCCACCTTCCCTCATTCCCTCCCTCTCTACCCTCACGACGCCTCAAGATCACTCAACGTGCTCAAAAAGATGAAAGAAGTTAAAAGACTCCAATATTCTCGAGGCATCGGTCATTTCAACAGCCTGGGTCTGTCTCGAGAAGTGCCAATATCATTACACCTTGCCTGGGAATTGTCTCTAGGAGTGCCAACATTATTACACCTTGCCTGGCACTGTCTCTAGGAGTACCAACATTTTACACTTTGTTTGGCACTGTTTTTAGGAGTGCCAACATCATTACACCTGAGATTGTCTCGAGGAATGCCTACGTCTTCACCCCTTGCCTGGCACTGTCTTTAAGAGTGCCAACACCTAGCTTGGATCTGTCCCTAGGGTTCTCAACATCAAGAGTTAGAAGGAAAATCATATAGATATATAGATATATGACTAGATAAGTATATAGATAGATAGCTAGGGAGATATATTGAATGGTATAGAAAGACATAGATTGACTGATAGATAGATAAGGACATAAGTAGATAGGAAGATAAATAGAAAATATAAACATTATCAATTTCGTCAAAAAACGGTTGGAGGGGGGGGGGTCTGCCTGAATAGTGTTGCCGACTCTACTTTAGGCGCCCGGGTCAGGAGTCGAGGATAGCAGAAAAAAACTGTACACACACAAAAATATCCTAATGTTTGTTTAAGCATTTGTGTGTGTGTGTGTGTGTGTGTGTGTGTGTGTGTGTGTGTGTGTGTATTCGCACACAGGGTGGTGAAATGCGTCTTGTGTGGCAGTATTTTTTTTTTAGTGTTAAGGTGCAGGCAATGCTTGCTCCCTTTAGCTTTTAGCTACCACCGTTGGCTAGCCCTCATGGTGAACAGAGAAGCAACTTGCATAAGTCTTCCCCTGCCAGCACAAAGACTCTTCATCATCAAGACTCCTGTTGTGCCTCCTTGTGGCAACACAAGGTAACTGGGTGCCTCGTGTGCCCAGGCTAGACCAGCAGGGGATCTTGGAGTAGCAGTGGGTTCCAGAGGGGCGGTGCATAAGACCACTGGCATGTGGAAACATTCTAGCGCCTACCAATCACCGCCCCGCTGTCTTGCGGATTAACCTTGGTAGGTATAAGGCCACTCCAGTAAACCCCGAACTAAAAATCTGCGGTGGAACCACGCATCAGGCAGACATGCTTACAGAGCTCCAACAAGACCCCAACGGGGTATAGGCCCCAAAGCCGACAACAGTTAGTGTGTGTGTGTGTGTGTGTGTGTGTGTGTGTGTGAGTTCATGTCCACATTGTCTTATTTGTGCATGCGTAAGAGTGTGTGTAAGCGTGTGCATTTGTCTTATGCATGTACTGTATGTATGTATGTATGTACAGTATGTAAACATGTACAATATGTATGTATGTACAGTATGCATACAAAAAGGATTTACTTGAAGGCAGAAGACTTATGAAGACTTAGAGTAAAAGAGGTATTTTGGGGAAAGTTTAGACAGGCAAGTTAGACGCCGTGAAATGCCGTTTTATCTTAACCCCGCTATCCGTGGTTACTGTGCGTGTGTGTGTGATAACTGGGCACATTCTCTTTTCCCTCTTTTCCCCCTCACATTTTCTCCTCGCACCCGCCCTCCCTCTTTTTTCAGCTGATGCTCTGTCTCTCTTTCTCCCGTGTCTCTGTTTCCCTCACTGTCTCTCTCTCTCTGTCTGTTTCTTTCTAACTCTACGTTTTACTCTCTCTCTCTCTCTCTCTCTCTCTCTCTCTCTCTCTCTCTCTCGTGTTTCTTCGTTTACGCTAATGGAAATGCGGTAACCACTAAAATATATGTATACATAAAATATACATATAGTGTTATAATGTTTCCCTCTTTTATTGCTCTTCTTTCCCTTCTCTTCTTAGTGTGTGTTTTTGTCAATTTTTTTCCTTTCTCCCTCTCTCTATATATAAAGCCATAAACATCCTTCTATCGGCCTTTCTTCCATGTTGATCTTATATTTTATCGAAACAGAATGTGAAATATGGAGAAGCTCAGCCAGTTCCGTTCCAGAGTTAAGAACTACTTGTGTAGACAGACGTGTTCTAACAGTACCCACGAGAGGATTAAACATGTATAAAATGAGACGTGGAATGGTATTAGCTGGAGGAGTTTTACACTTACGACGGACTATAGGCTACAGCTGAAGGATATACGCAAACCATATACAAATATATCTTGGCGTTTGTGGTAAAGGTAATAACCATCATCAGAACCATCTATAGAAATAAGAAACAACATTGTTCAGAAAACGAAATGTTTTGAAAAAAGATGAACAGTGAAGTCAAATGCATTTATGGTAACAACGGGCACTTATAATAAAATACTATCAAGTCAACTGAGGATGACAACAGAGGTCCCCGTGTGAGTGACAGTGTTTCCCGGCTCTTTTTTATATATCCTTCGCGTCTAAAATATTTCCCCAGTAGAAACAAAAACTTGTGAAAAAATCTTTTATCGTGTGATTCTCTTGGCGAAATATACCCCGGTATTCAGGTCTGTAATACGAAAACGTAAAATTTGAAGAAAAAAAAAGTTGAATAGAACGGGATAGAATTTTGATTACAAGTATCACTACATACCGTACTTATTACTTTATTGTAAGTTTACGGGATCATTGAAAGATACTCAGTCAGAGGAGCTCAGGTGTGTGGGAGACGCTGTTGGCTGCGTGACGTAGTCCTCCTGCAACAGCGCCGGGTGGAGGTAGTGTGTGCGGGCGTGCGGGCGGGTGGTTAGTGTGGGTGTTGGGAGGTGGGTGGGAACGGACGGAGTCGTACCTCTACCCGCGACAGGCGCCCTTGAGCAAGCAAAGGACTCTTGTCTATGTCTTTGATGTCAGCATTTCCGCACGGTGCCTGAGTTTTACCAGGAGCAGTGTTTAAGTCTTGCGATAACTAGTTGACGGATGCTAACATCGGTGACTGACGACAGGCTGACGGAAGACGACATGAAAGACTAACTTAGCGCTCTACACTCTTATTATTCATCCCTACACTGAGTCTCCAGTCAGCTAACCATGCTTCCTCACCCTGCCTTAAGTGGGGTGACATCCATGACAGTATTAGTGGAAGCGTAGTGTGTGTGTGTGTGTACATGTGTATGTACTGGGCCATGTACTGTACGTCATTCTCTGTATGATAGTGATGGAGGTCCATCGCCTTAACATTAATCCAGGGTCCCGGCGGCGCTAGACGGTGGTACGTAGTTCGTCATGCCACCGCCAGGGGGTCTACTATCGGCCTTTTCGAAGGCCTATTTATGTTATATATGGTGTTTTTTCTTTTTTCTTTAATAATTCATATGTTTATGCAGTTTTTCTCAGGATATGTTTGAATTTATACTCAAATAGCAGAGCTAGAGTTGTTGTTTACAAGTTACAACTGTTGTGTGTGTGAAAGATTTAGGAGTAATGATAAGTAGGGAAGAGGGGTAACAAAGTACCTCACTTGGAATAAGCAGTTCAGTTCTGGTCACCGTACTACAGAATGGATACAGAATCCCTAGAATTAATTCAGAGGAAAATGACAAGACTAATAATCCAGGGTATTACGAACCTTGAATACAGAGGCAGATTAAAGCACATAAATTTGTACTCCCTGGAGAGACGTAGAGTGAGGGGCGATATGATCGAGGTGTATAAATGGAAGTCAGGAAACTCGTACAAATGGTTTTAAATAAGACAAATAGCGCTGCAGTGTGTGTGTGTGTGTTGCCGCTGATATATTACAAAGACATAAGTTGATAAATAAGTTGTATATACACTAACTCAAGATAAGGAAGCAATCGTCGTACAAATGATAATGTAAATAAAAAGGAACAGGAACACTTTGGTAAAAGAAGAAATACTTGGAACATTTTTCTGGTTGTTCCGCCTCAATTCCAACTCGCATCTGCTTTGACTATATATTACATTATTTGTTTGTTGTGTCTCGTGCATAAGGAAAGCTGCTTTTATCGCGCCTTTCAGTTGGAAAATCAGCGCCTTTGTATTTCTTACATCATCTATTTTATGTAATACAGATTCACGTATAAACATATTATTGTTATGTATGTAAAATATATTTTTGTGTTGGCATAATTTTCATCTGAATTATGAGAGAGACAGACAGAGACCGAGAGATACACACAGACAGACAGAGGCCAACAGACAGACGGACAGAGATAGTCAGACAGACACAGAGACATTCATACAAGAGAAAACACAGACAGGCATAGAGCGACAGATACACAGAGATAGACAGACAGACAGTGATAGGCAGAGGGACAGACAGGCAATCAGAGTGAGAAAGGCAATCGGGCAGAGACAGCTAGAGAGACAGAGACCGATATTGTAAGAAAGACAAACACACAGAAACCGACAGACAGACAGACAGAGTGTTTCTGCCCGTCTGTCTGACTGTCTCTGTCTGTCTATCTCTTTCGTCTGTGTTAGTCTCCGTCTCCGTCTCTCTGTTTCTGTCTGTCCCTCTCCTTCTGTCTGTCTGTCTGTTTGCTGTCTGTGTGTGTCTCTGTCTATCTTTCTTTGTTTCTCTGTGTCTGTCTCCGTCTGTCTCTGTTTGTCTATCTGTCAGTCTCTTTATGTCTGTCTGTCAGTCTCTGTGTGTCTGTCTGTCAGTCTCTGTATATCTGTCTGAGTGTCTGTCTCTGTCTGTCTATTTCTGTCTCGGTATGTCTATTTCTGTCTCGGTATGTCTATGTCTTTCTCTCATTCGTTATCTGTCTGTCTGACAGTCTCATTTTGTCTATATCTGTTTGTCTAACTGTCTTTGTCCGTCTGTCATTTGGTCTGACTGTCTCTGTCTATCTGTCTGTATGTCTGTTCTATCTGTCACTAATGGTTTTTTCTTTCACTGTTCAATTTGTCTGTCTCTGTCTGACTGTGTGTCTGCGTCTTTCTCTGCCTGTCATATCTTTCTCACAATGTAGATCCCTGCTTGACTGTCTATCTGTATGTCTGCCTCTGCCTGTCTACCTTTCGCATTCTGTCTGTCTGTCTGACTATCTCTGTCCGTCTGTCTGTTGGTCTCTGTCTGTGTGTGAGTGTCTCTGCCTGTGTGTCTCTCAGTCTATTTATCTTTGTGTCTCAATATCTGTCTGTTTATCTGTTTCAGTTTATGTCTGTCTGGCAGACAGAGACAGACAGACAGAAACAGACACAGACACACAGACAGAGATTGAGATACAAAGACAGACAGAGACTGAGACACACACAGACAGAGACCAACAGACAGACAGAGACCAACAGACAGACAGAGACCAACAGACAGACAGAGAGATTCCTACAAGTTGTTATTATTTCTTCTTTTACCAAAGTGTTCCTGTTGCTTAACAACTCAATCAGATACGTTATGGTTACGTGGTGAGTCAAGGGACAGTTGTCTGTTTCAGTTTGGGTGACAGCGGTCGAGCCTGAGAAGAGCGCCGGACCTTCTTATTTACGGCGATTCCTTCTTTATCTTGAGTTAGTAGCCAAGATTGGCTGCAAAAGGGCCACACACAGCGTCAATACAATTGTAACTCTGCTATTTGAGTATAAATTCATACAAATCCTGAGAAAAACTACGTAAATATATGAATTATTAAAGATAAACAACAAAACCAACAAATGTAACATAAAAGAACCTTCAGAAAATCCGACAGTAGACCCGTGGCGGTGGCCTGTAGCACCGCCGGGACCAGGTCGAGGCTGGGCCCAGCCAGTTGCTCACAACTGATCACTCGGGTATGGAAGTGCTGTATGGTAGTGTGCTGTGGTGTAGGGTAGTGTAGTGTGCTGTGGTGTAGGCGAGTGTAGGGTAGGGTACTGTAGTATGATGTTGAGAGGAGAGGGGATGGAGGTATCCCTTTTCGCCGTTTTTATTTACTTAATCTTTATCCCTTTTGTCTCTCTCTTCCCTAACCTTTATCCAGCCCTATCGTTCTTTCTTCTTTATCCATATTCCTTCTTTATCTTTAATATTCATCTCGTTATGCTTACTTGTCTCTCAGCGTCTTGAAACTCGTGTGTGTGTGTGTGTAATAATAATAATAATAATAACAATTAACGATTTATTGAAAAAATTCTGCAGCCCGAAGGCTGAAAATATACATTGGACATAAATGACTTATTACATACATTGGTGGTTTAACCAAAGCCTTCATTAGAGAAAGGTAAAGGAACAAACAGTGAACATACAGATTAATGTAGGTGTTGAACAGCAAACTCGTAGTGTAGTAACGCCCTCCCAGATGGTGTTAGGAGGAACTCACGTGGTGTAGTAGTTCCCTCAGATGGTGTTATGAGGGACCTGGCGTGGTGTAGTAATTACCTCGCAGATGGTGTTATGAGGGGCCTCACGTGGTGTAGTAATTCCCTCACAGATGGTGTTATGAGGGGCCTCACGTGGTGTAGTAATTACCTCACAGATGGTGTTATGAGGGGCCTCACGTGGTGTAGTAACTCCCTCACAGATGGTGTTATGAGGGGCATCACGTGGTGTAGTAATTACCTCACAGATGGTGTGATGAGGGACTTGACGTGGTGTAGTAATTCCCTCACATATGGTGTTATGAGGGACATGTGGTGTAGTAATTCCCTCACAGATGGTGTTATATGAGTAAGGTTTGGTCCCAGGCCTTCCTATCGTAGACGGATTAACACATCGGTGGTTGTTGTTGGGTCTCGCGGGCCGTTATCACTGGGTACCTGGGACCTCACTGTGTGAAGGTTAACTTGGGTACGACTGTTACTGTTGAGTTGTTCTCACTGACTTAAGCACTGTTCACCACTGTTCACCTCTGTTTAACACTGGTTCCGTTCCGTTCCTAAATGAAATTGTAACTTCTGGCGAGAACTTGTTGATATTCCGGTGGGGAGGAGGGTTCAGGGGAGGGAGTTGGTATGGGCCAACTTAACAGTTGACCTGGCTGCTCCGAGACGAGCGCCAGGTACGTCTTGACCCTTCGGTGGTCAAGGATGTGTGATGTGTGTGTGTGTGTGTGTTTGTAAAGGTGTTGGGAAAAGGTTATTGGTTTTGCTATGCTCGCTCTCTCTCTCTCTCTCTCTCTGTTTATTATCAAGCCCCATCCCCACCCCTGACCTGACTGCTTCTCGGGAATATTGAAACATATCCGCTATGTTTTTTGAGAGGCAATAGATACAGGTTGTTCACCCTGCCATTTGTTTTTCTTCCCCACAGCCTGTCCCTCGCCTGCCTAGAGTGAGGAGTGAGGGAGCAATGCATCAAGAGTTTCACCACTCATCATAATATGGTTCAGCATATTTGGATAGAACGTATCAGGGAGGGAAAGCCAATCAACGAACGAGATGATTAGAAGGAAGGTTTTTATTGGTTAAAAAAAATTATTTTCTTCGACCTCTCGCAGTACAACATGGATGCTTATCTATATGTTAATGCGTCGAGAAATTAAAAAATGGAATGATTTATCTTACTTATATATGTGTGCGTGTATAGACATAACGCACGCACGCACACAAAGCAATTACATATACAGACACGCACTCACGCAAGCACAGAGACAATCACGGACACAGACGAACACAAACAAGTGGTGATGTAAAAAAATAAACGAAAAGAGAGAACCAGATAAGAGAGACAGAGACGTATAGACAGACAGACGATGACAGGAAGGGGAGACAGAAAGACCAAGAATAAAAACAGGAAACCCAAAGACAGTGAACAAATGAGAGAGAGAGAGAGAGAGAGAGAGAGATGAATAAATAGATAGACAAAGACAGACAGAGAAATATATTGAGAGAGAGAGAGAGAGAGAGAGAGAGAGAGAGCTAACGAAGAACGGCAGTAATTACTCAGATATCACCGACTGGTTTCAAGACGTGTGTGGTGTTAGGTGCACAACGAAGAACTGGCTAAATTGAAAAATCGAGTAATTTGGTAGCAATTTATTGTAGTCTTTAAGCATGCAAAACAATATTCTGGCATAATTTTTTTTTTATAATAAGTCCTACCTACATCAAATGGATTTTTAAATGTACATATTTGTGAAT
Source organism: Homarus americanus (assembly GCF_018991925.1). NCBI lineage: Eukaryota > Metazoa > Arthropoda > Malacostraca > Decapoda > Nephropidae > Homarus > Homarus americanus. The sequence goes on along the minus strand of NW_024711163.1, from coordinate 8,082 downwards.
TTATAACATAACCAGCGTTTGCACACATGTTACTGTTTCAAGTTTCAAATTATTATATTTTATTATCCGTAGTCTATTTGAAAGTAACCACTGCCTTCATACTCTCTTTGCTTTGGTTTCTTGTCATCAGTAGTCTGCTTGCTATTTGTGCTTTGATGTAACCTTCTCGCCTCTCGTGGCTGTAAACATGGCCCGCGGCTTCTGTGACCATTTTCACACATCTCTCCACACTTTGAGTGTGGGAAGGCCACTTCGGCACCTGCATTGGAGTCTCTTTAAGGTTTCTCAATTCTTGGCTAGTTAGACTTGTTGTCAATGGTGGCTCCAAGACTTCCAAACTCAAGTCAACCAATTCTGACAATTTGGTGGCATTGACGTTTATTGGGGGAACTTTTCTTGAATGAAACGAACAGTCTCCCAACTGGTCGTCATCTATTAGCGTTCCTCTAATCTTTAGAATGACTTCTACAGCCTCGGTTCGGAGATTGGTACATTGACTGCAAAGCATTGCTTGCAAAACTGCTTCTGATCGAGCATACCAAGCGGACCTTCTTGCCACAGGTAACATGATGTCCCTCACTACCTTCCTCTGTGTTCTTACTAGCTGCAATTGAAACAAAAGGTGATTGGGCCCATCCACCCACATAGGATTAAGTTTCACACTAAACCACTGGGAAAGATAAACTCCAATAATAAATTCAACAATTAACCTCAAATTCTTCAGCACTTTGCCCTTCAATTCGTGTTTGGAAATCCAAATCCTGCAGAAACGAAGAGCTGTAGTTAACCAACGGCTGTGACTGACAGGTCCAATCTCCAAGAGAGCCAATGACTGAGGCATTTCTCCTGATCTTATTGCTTGGGCAATACGATAAGCATAGGATTGATCTGTGCTGAGATCTTTGATGACTCCTTCAGACAACGCCGGAAGGGGAGGGCCAACTTCGACCTTTGGAAAGGCTGTATTTATTTCTAGTTGTGTTGCTTCATCCAGCATGATGCCAAGGGGACCTGACCACTTGTTGTTGCTCTTTGTAGGACCATCAAGTTCCTGGATGAGATGACGAAGAGGTAGCTCGCCTGTATGTAAATCACATACAATCCAAACAATTCTTCTTCCTAGTTTTTTCTCTAAATGCGTCATTACACCCCCCTGCCATCCGGTGTTCACTGCAGTTGAATCTCCACCAACAGCCTGCAGTGAACTGCCAAGTCCTCTCTCCTGAACCCAACATAAAATATGATCAGCAATGACCTCTGCATGTTTCTTCCCTTCTACTTCAGTTTCGGGAGCAAAGTGAAACAAAAACCGACCACCAGGCTCAGAACAGACAGAGTAGTGTTCTTCTTTGATGAGACCTGGAAACTTTCTGTTCACCCCCTCTACTTCTAGCAAAACTTTTGTGTCATCTATTCTTCCATCAAACAAAAGACAGGAGAGCCCTCCCTCGCTTAAATCTTTTTCATGCTGATCAGATATTTCCTTCATTATTTTTTCTTGTGCTCTTCTAATTTTATTATGATCTATCACCAAAGATACATCCTCTCGGCTGATGAGGCCTGCATCTATCCAAGCGGCAGTTGCAATTTCTGCAGCCTCACGAAGTCCAGCATGGTGGCGAATATTAGCTAAAGCAATGTTTGAAATATTTCTTGTGTTGTATTTCATTTTCTTTGGTAAAGGTTCAGATGGCTCTTTGGAACTATCATCTGATGTTGCTTCCTGTTCATCAGAAGAACTATCAAAGAAGTGATAAACATCTTGACACAGCTCTTCCTCTCTTTGGATGGCTTTTTCACTCTTCATTTTCTTCTTTTGTTCCCTCTCTCGGATTTGTTCTCTCTTCTTGGCATTAGCAATCTGCTTCTTTGTTTCTGAATAATCTATTGAACCCATTTGTATACTTCCTTGGCCTTCTGCCTTTGTCCTCTGTGCCTTTATAAATTCAAGCTCTAAAACAGGGATCTTCTTTTCACGAGGACAACCACAATCAATGTGGGAATTATTTTCTCTTACCTGAGTGAGAACAGTTGAATTCAGAACATAATTGTATGGAGCACTTGCAGGTCAAAATGTCAAACAGAGTATCAAGTGTGTGCAGAAATTCATTTTTCCTGGCCAAGTTTCCTTTACCAAGTGATGTTTCAACTGCTTTGTGCCATAATTTCGTTAGTTTTAGCTCAATAGTTCGACACTGATTAATCACAGGTGGTTTGAATAGTGCATTAGCTTTTGTCCATTGATGCAGAAGAGGACTATCATGTCATTTATGAGTTCTTTATCTGTATAGTTCCTTCTGTCCTTTGCATTTTTTTCTCGAAGGAGTAACCCTAATCTTAGCATGTCTCTCACTGTTGGAAGTTCTGATACAGGAAGCTCCTTCCCTTTACCAACTAGCAGGCTCAAGTGGGTTGACAACTGACTTCTTGTCTTCAATTTTGACATCTTCACACTATCTGACAAATAGAAAAATATTTCAATGTTTCATAATTCAATTGTTGTTTCAAAAATTATCAATTTGTTTATCAAAAATGCTGTAACAGAAATAACATAATAATTTCTTAGAACATAATGTTTTATACAATGATATAAGTAACTGCGACAATCAATATGCCCTACTTACAATAATTAAAATGTAGAATTCGTCTGGTAGAGTAGGTGCAAGTGCAATTAGAGCAAACCACCGTCTATGATATCTAGAAGGAGAGTGAGCCGGGCGCCTTATCCTCACGCTTGGTACAAGTCAAAACAAGAATTAAACTGTCCCACACGGAGAGCCTGTTCATGTTCATGTTCTGACATGCATATTGTACACAAGCTATAGAACCATAAAATACTCCATAATCCATATGCTTACATGAGATTAGTTAATATCAAGTGAATAATTCTAATCAAGTCTCATTAATTTGTTGAAATACTGATATTTGAAACTTGAAGGTATAATTGATGTAGGTGAGGGTTATTTCAATTCATTTTTGTTTGCTAATCTCAAGTTTAGACATAAAGAGGCACAATATTTTGACTACCAAATTTGATTTTTAACATGTTGACAAAATTGACACACCCTAGCTGTGTGTGTGTGTGTGCCCGAGGTTATACACAGCCTGCAGGGAACAATAGTTAAGGGTGAAGGCGCTAATAACTGCCTTAAACACTCTTGTCATTACGGGTCTTATCTCTGAGGAGGAAGTTAAGAAACGAGGCAAAGATGAAGAAGACTGCCAAGAGATTAAGACGATGATAAAGATGATGTGGAAGGAGATAAAGAGAGAGATGAGTAAACAGGATAATAGTGGATTGATATATTGAGTTCTTCTTCTTGTTCTTCTTCTTGTTCTTGTTCTTGTTCTTGTTCTTGTTCTTCTTCTTCTGTTGTTTATTGTTGGTATTGTTGTTTTATTGTTGTTGTTGTTTTTGAATAGTTGAAGCCAAAAACGATAAGTAATTAACTTGATTAATTTGGATGTAACTATGAAATTGTCTTAATTGATATTTAAGTACGCTTATATACGTCTCCTGTCATTGATATAAGAGATTTTAAATAATCACACTTAAGAAAGCCACTTAATCACACTTAAAGGCTTCATCAGTCCAAGTCGAGTTGTTTAGTAGTAATCGCACTTGGAATAATTAATCTTTTCATTCCAAGTGTCTTAAGTAATCGCACTTTAGGACATTATCCACAAAATCCACAGATCTTAAGTAATTGCACTTAACACTACATGTGGTCCAAGTGTTAAGTAATTGCACTTACGATCTCGACACTTTTAAATAATCCTCACTTAAGGGATAATTACACTTGAAAATCATTCTACTTAAGATTTTAAGTCGTTAGGGATAAGGCACTCAAGTCATCATACTCAACACCTTAGTCATCGTTCTCAGTGTCTTAAGTCATCATACTCAACACCTTAGTCATCGTTCTCAGTGTCTTAAGTCATCATACTCAACACCTTAGTCATCGTTCTCAGTGTCTTAAGTCATCATACTCAACACCTTAGTCATCGTTCTCAGTGTCTTAAGTCATCATACCCAACACCTTAGTCATCGTTCTCAGTGTCTTAAGTCATCATACCCAACACCTTAGTCATCGTTCTCAGTGTCTTAAGTCATCATACCCAACACCTTAGTCATCGTTCTCAGTGTCTTAAGTCATCATACCCAACACCTTAGTCATCGTTCTCAGTGTCTTAAGTCATCATACCCAACACCTTAGTCATCGTTCTCAGTGTCTTAAGTCATCATACGCACACTCCAATATTTCAGTTCGCTGCCCGGTCAATGGCGTCAAACACCTTAGTCATCGTTCTCAGTGTCTTAAGTCATTATACTCAACACCTTAAATACTGTTCGTGTCTGCTAAGTCATCATACCCAACACCTTAGTCATCGTTCTCAGTGCTCGTCATCATACCCAACACCTTAGTCATTACTGTTCTCAGTGCTCAAGTCATCATATCAAACACCTTAGTCGTCGTTCTCAGTGTCTAAAGTCATTCACACCCAACACCTTAGTCATCGTTCCTGTCTTGTCAGCATTTAGCCACCTTAGTCATCAGGTCTTAAGTCATCGCATCAACACCCATCGTTCTCAGTGTCTTAAGTCATCATACTCAACACCTTAGTCATCGTTCTCAGTGTCTTAAGTCATCATACTCAACACCTTAGTCATCGTTCTCAGTGTCTTAAGTCATCATACCCAACACCTTAGTCATCGTTCTCAGTGTCTTAAGTCATCATACCCAACACCTTAGTCATCGTTCTCAGTGTCTTAAGTCATCATACCCAACACCTTAGTCATCGTTCTCAGTGTCTTAAGTCATTATACTCAACACCTTAGTGATCGTTCTCAGTGTCTTAAGTCATTATACTCAACACCTTAGTCATCGTTCTCAGTGTCTTAAGTCATCATACTCAACACCTTAGTCATCGTTCTCAGTGTCTTAAGTCATCATACGCAACACCTTAGTCATCGTTCTCAGTGTCTTAAGTCATCATACGCAACACCTCAGTCATCGTTCTCAGTGTCTTAAGTCATCATACCCAACACCTCAGTCATCGTTCTCAGTGTCTTAAGTCATCATACCCAACACCTTAGTCATCGTTCTCAGTGTCTTAAGTCATCATACCCAACACCTTAGTCATCGTTCTCAGTGTCTTAAGTCATCATACCCAACACCTTAGTCATCGTTCTCAGTGTCTTAAGTCATCATACTCAACACCTTAGTCATCGTTCTCAGTGTCTTAAGTCATCATACTCAACACCTTAGTCATCGTTCTCAGTGTCTTAAGTCATCATACCCAACACCTTAGTCATCGTTCTCAGTGTCTTAAGTCATCATACCCAACACCTTAGTCATCGTTCTCAGTGTCTTAAGTCATCATACGCAACACCTCAGTCATCGTTCTCAGTGTCTTAAGTCATCATACCCAACACCTTAGTCATCGTTCTCACTGTCTTAAGTCATCATACCCAACACCTTAGTCATCGTTCTCACTGTCTTAAGTCATCATACGCAACACCTCAGTCATCGTTCTCAGTGTCTTAAGTCATCATACCCAACACCTTTGTCATCGTTCTCAGTGTCTTAAGTCATCATACGCAACACCTTAGTCATCGTTCTCAGTGTCTTAAGTCATCATACCCAACACCTTAGTCATCGTTCTCAGTGTCTTAAGTCATCATACGCAAACTCTCAGTCATCGTTCTCAGTGTCTTAAGTCATCATACCCAACACCTTAGTCATCGTTCTCACTGTCTTAAGTCATCATACCCAACACCTTAGTCATCGTTCTCACTGTCTTAAGTCATCATACGCAACACCTCAGTCATCGTTCTCAGTGTCTTAAGTCATCATACCCAACACCTTTGTCATCGTTCTCAGTGTCTTAAGTCATCATACGCAACACCTTAGTCATCGTTCTCAGTGTCTTAAGTCATCATACCCAACACCTTAGTCATCGTTCTCAGTGTCTTAAGTCATCATACGCAAACTCGTAATCGTAGTTTTTTTCCCCCGTAATCTAACCTGAGCTCATTTCATATCATTACACTTAGGTTTAATGGGTCGCAATTCAAATTGTTGTTCTGGCTGTGGGTGGCAGTAAAAAACGTTTGAAAAACATTGTTCTAATATGTATGAGAATATATTCGTCGCTGTCACTAATATTTACGTGTATTTATCCACATATATTGTTATCACCCAGACGTACGTGATAGGTGGAGTGAAGGACAATGGTATATTATTATGTGGGGCTGGCAACAAGTCGGTCTAATGTGTATTGAGCGAAGAAGAGGCGATATTTGATGACAAGTGTCGTGAGTGTGTAGGGGGTGTGTGGGGGAGTGTTATTGTGTGGGCAGTGTTGTGGGTGAAGAATTGATGTGAGGGAGTGTTGGTGTGCGGGAGGAAGGGTAAACGGGAAAAGGCATTACTTCACTGAGAGACTGGTGGTAACTTGGCATCAGTAGATAAGCATAAAATAATAAACATAAAATCCTTTAAACAAAGAAAACACAGATAAACACTGAAGATAAGAGAAGATAAGAAAAACAAAAGTAATAAGAGTAAAATATTCAAATTTGGGTAAGATAATAAGATAAGTGACTGCTGGACAGGACCATAAGACATGGTACCTTGTGGGGGTCTAGTTAGGAGTTTATTTTTACAGCATAACATAGTGGTCCAGGTTCCAGGTCATAGTTATTTATTTTAGTTGAGTAAATTTTCTCGGGATATGAAGGATAAAAATGGTGTGTGTGTGTGTGTGTGTGTGTGTGTGTGTGTGTGTTATAATCTTAAAGCGTTCACGTATATGTAAAAGCTTGTAAACCCGGACCATTACGCTCACCATCACCATTAAAACTCACCATCACCTCTTCTCTTATATCTCACCATCATTCCTTTTAGCTATCTTTTTTATCATTACTTCTTCATTCATACTTCAGTGGTGCACCAGTAACCCTTCACCAGCATCGGTCCTCTAGTGAATAGTTCCTCCAGTCACCTCACCATCATTTTACCATAATATCACCATTCTCATCGTTACCTCACTGTGGCCTTCCCAAGAACTTCACCATCTCTTTTACTATCACCATCACCTCACCATTACTTCACCATAACACCAGGGTCCGTTGCTACCCACACGATGACGTCACCATCTGCAACGAGGACAATTTTTCTACTCCATGTCCGGTGCTTCTGGCTCGTGTGAGTAACCATAGTGTAGGTGTAGACAGCGGTGGTGAGAGAAAATAGTGTAGGCCTCTCCATTGTGGGTGAGAGACACTCATAATATTTAAAGTGTTTACCATGGAAGCTGTGACCCCCCCCCTAGTTCGCCAGGCCACCGCCAGGGGGACATTAATCAACATTCCAGAAGTTGTATTTATGTTACATGTGGTATTTTTTCAGTTTTTCTTCAATAATTGATTTATTTTCGCAGTTCTTAACGTGATTTTAAACTCAAATAGCAGAGTTACCGTTTCGCTGTTGTTTATAACTGTTTGGTATTCTTTTGTATGTGTTTTGGTAAAGGTTCTTGCAAAATGTCTTCATGATTCACGACACTCATACACACGACAGTCAAACACGCACACACAAGTGTATCTTGAGTTAGTAGCCAAGATTGGCTGTAAAAGGGCCACACACAGCTTCAATACAATTGTAACTCTGCTATTAGAGTATAAATTCATACAAATCCTGAGAAAAACTACGAAAATATATGAATTATTAAAGAAAAACAACAAAACCACCTTCACAAAAGCCGACAGTAGGTGATTGGTGCTTTGGTAGAGTTAGTTTGTCTAACTGTCTCTGTCCGTCTGTCTCTCAGTCTCTGTCTGTCTTTGTATCTCTGTTTGTCTGTCCGTCAGTCTGTCTCTGTCTGCCAGTCTATTTTTACAATGTCTGTCACTGTCTGTCTGTGTCTGTGTTTGTCTCGTTCTGTCTCAGCCTCTCTGTCTCAGCCTCTCTGTCTTTCCACTGTGTCGGTCTCTGGCTGTCTGTTCTGTCTCTCTATCTGTCTGTCTGTTTTTTGTTGAAAGGAGTTGTTGAGTTAGGTTGTTTTTATTGAGAGGGT
>NW_024711162.1:0-20106 GCF_018991925.1 Homarus americanus | reverse complement strand
GTTTCCTATCTCTCGCACAAAAAGCCCGATCCATAAACCTCACCTGGCTGAAGATTGTGAAGTGAGATGCAGTGAAAATTGTGAAGCGAGATGTAGTGAAGATTGTGAAATAAGATTATAAAGTAAACTGTAGTAATTGAGGTTAAACGAACGCGGGTTATTCTGTAGTGTATCCGTGTCTTGTTAACGTGGAACCAACATGGGGGTGGTTCTCAATATAGATACGTTATTTTGCCGGGAATTTCTGTCAAAACAAAATATGAATCAACCATATTTAGCCTAAATTAACCTAACGGCTTTATTATATATTCTAAGTTTTTTAAGTTGGATAGATCAGATCAGGTTAGGTTAAGTCAGGTTGGGTTAGGTTAGGTTAGTTTTGTTAATTTTGCCACTTAGAGGCTAGTTTATTGTGCCCCCCATACTCATCCTGTCAGCTGTAGCACAGAGAGATTACAAAGTGGTGTTAGTTGAGGTAGGTGGTTAAGTTAAGTTTCAATAGGTTAGGTTAGATTATGTCAGGTTGGGTTAAGTTAGGTTAGGTAGGTAATAAGTAGATAGGTTATGTTAGGTAGGTGGGAAAGTTAGGTTTGATTAGGTTGGCTTATGTCAGACGGGGAGGTTAGGTTAGATTATGTCAGGTTAGGTTAGATTATGTCAGGTTAGGTCAGATTACGTCAGGTTAGGTTAGATTATGTCAGGTTAGGTTAGATTATGTCAGGTTAGGTTAGATTATGTCAGGTTAGGTTAGATTACGTCAGGTTAGGTTAGATTATGTCAGGTTAGGTCAGATTACGTCAGGTTAGGTTAGATTATGTCAGGTTAGGTCAGATTACGTCAGGTTAGGTTAGATTATGTCAGGTTAGGTTAGATTATGTCAGGTTAGGTTAGATTATGTCAGGTTAGGTCAGATTACGTCAGGTTAGGTTAGATTATGTCAGGTTAGGTAAGTAGGTAGAGGTGGGTAAAAAAGGTTAGGTTAGGTCGGCAGGTTTTAGTGTAGGAGCTTAAGTAATCCCGTAAAAATTTCATGTTAATTTTTGACACCATACATTATAATAATCCTCATAAACTATGTTAAGGAACTGTGGTGTCATTTTTTCTGAACGGTTTATTATAAGTTTTATGCCTTTAAAGAAGTTTTATTAAAGAGCGGCGTAATGAATCACAGATGTATTACCATTAAGTCCTAATTAACTTAAAACATGACTAATAACCTATGAACATGTAGTATTATATGATTACAATTTAACATAATATATCATGAATGCTGTTATAATATCATAAGTGTGTTACAAACATGGCTGCTCATATATGCCATCCTGTCTCTGGCAAAGAAGAGATTGCAGTAAGTAAAATTATTTGCTAAAGACAAATACTGAAAATTAAACATATACATATTACCATTATCTGAAAAGCTTAGAACCACCGTTTTATATTTATTAAAAGTTTGTAGTGTTATACATCATGTGTAAACAAGTCACAAGTTATTATTTACGACATTGCTTCAGTCCTCGTCATCAGAGTCTTCTGTGTACAACAGATTCCTTCACCTTGTTTAGGCGACTTTCTGTCTTCTGTGACGGTTACACATCTCGGTGCATGTCATGCTATTCTTTCTGATTCTTTCTGTATATGAACATGACAATGATCCACATTTCCTGGCATACATCCATTACAACAAGTTCTGTGATTGCTTCTGGGTTTTGGTGGTTGGTCTGATATTACTAGTATGGAAACAGTCATTGTCAATCTTCCAGCCATATAGTGGCAAGCATATCTGCATCACAAGACCACAGAAAGGAAGCGATGCCTTCCTCTCATATGTGATACTTTGAGTTGCTGCGGTCGCTGGTGGTTCGGCTTCTTACTCGTTTCGAAGATGCCATCTAAGTTGCAGTTTGGTAGAAAGTCATTCTACCATGGACAGTGAAATTGTCCACAAATTCCTTTTAGGCCAATAATATAACTCTGCTTTTGGTTTGGTCTACTCAGCATCTTGAATGCATCTAGGACTTTTGTGTTAGATTTCATCAAAGTGCTCCAACATGCTTTCTTTCCTTTGCCAACAAATTTTTCAATGCAGTCAGATCCTGTGAAGGCATGGAAACCTGTAAGACTCTCTGCCCAATGTGTCGTCGCTCACCAGTTCCTGTTTTCATACTTGTATTTTCTCCAAGTTGAGGCTGCTTTAATATGCCAAACACATCAGTGTCTGGTGACTTGATATGTACAGTGCTGCCCTTCTGTGATGCATATACTGTATGTCCTGCTTAAGTTCTATAACTTGTGATAGCAATTTGATGGTTGAAGTCTTATTTGCTGCTTTCCACGACAGAAGATTAACCTTGGACATCTTTTCCCAGATGCTCAATGGACTAACAATACGTTTCTTGACAAAATTTTCATAATTTTGTCTTCCAACTTCATATGCACATAGATTGTCATATTTGGCATTTTCTGGCATTACAGCTCCAGTTACCAAGTTTAAAAGAGCATCATTTTCCTGGGATTACAGTCACCAATAACATTGTGTAGCTTCTGTACATCAGCATATTGACGGCTGACAATAGCTGTAGAGAGCTCATGATGTTCTGTTCTTTTGTAATCTGTATGAGTTTGATATTTTATGTAATGAACTTAATTTGAAAACCCAAATGGTAGTATATGATCTTTTATCACCTTAGACACTCTGTGCGTCATGCCTCTCAAGTGATTTTTTCCTCTCTTACTTCTCTGGACAAATACGACCTTTATCCCATCAGAAAAAATATCACCATATATTTTCTTAATCTACAAGTGCCAAGGTTTAAAATGACGGATGGTGTTAAAAATTAACCTGAAATTTTTACGTGACCACATATTGTCTTGTTGGGTTTCTGAGAGAACTTCACGGCTAAATAGCGCCTCTGTATTGATAGCCGGTACATGTCGTAATATCCACCGCTCATAGTTAAATCTTTATGTCCGTTTATTTTGTCCTAATTTAAGTATCAAGAGTGTTTTTATTTTTAAGTATCTTAAGTATCTTTTTTCCTCACTCTTAAGTATCTAAGTATGATGTTTTTTCATTTTAAGTAACTAACCATATTTTTGTTTTCATTATAAAATGTGATTGATATAGACAACAGAAGTAAATATCAGCTGGAGGTCGTAAACGAAGCTGATGTGAAGTATTTTGACTCACTGTTCCCACGAACTAATTGCTTCTCTGGTTTATACCGAAGAAATAAAACCGTCAACGAACCATCCGATTCAAATGTGTCTTAGGCGATACAGGGTGTTTAGGCGTCATTCTGATACCAAGAATGACTTTGTGTACTATGGTGAAGCTGGGGGTAGGATAGGGTTGGGTTGGGTTGGGATGGGTTAGGATTACGCATGTGTGGGTATATTCTGTCGCATTTTATAGGTATCTTGCGTCTTTCTCTTTATTCCTTCTTTATCGTGAGTATCTGTGCCTATTAATACACCACCTCGCAGGATAGTGGAAGAGGAATGGATAGTAACGAGATAATATTCTTCTTATATATACCTTAGCTTGATTACAGGTAACACCAGGTAGAAGTTACGTGACTCTTAAGAGTTTTCCTCGACTTGGCTGATTCAACTGTAAGACTTGCTGTATTTATCCTTATTAAAATCCTCCACCTGTAAGACCCTCCACTTGTAAGACTCTCCACCTGTAAGACCCTCCACTTGTAGGACTCTCCACTTGTAAAACCCTTTATGGATTTGAAATACCTTCTCGTCTTGACTCCACTAGTACTGTACACACCCTCTCTAGCCTTAGTTTACAGTAATGTTGAAGTATATAATGAAGACTCACAGCTCATGGGTTAGAAAACAAAAGATGTTTGTTTTATTTATTTATTTATTTATTTATTTATTTATTTATAGCTTATTTTAGAATCCCCGAAAGTTAGAACAAAATGGCTGACGGGACTCACAAGCGGGCGATGTTTACAGTATGGACCAGGAATAAAAAATAAATGAAAAATAAAATAAATAAATCGTAAATTGGTGCATTGTTTCTCCAGGGGTAATTATAGAAGTACAAATGTTCTCCAGCAGTGGGTAACGATCATAGCCACGTATAGAGCTTCTAACGCAGGTAGATTGATATAGATGCATTACCTGGAGTTAGTGGGTTACAGGGCCCTCCTACACGATAATATTAAAGGTGTTTTTCCTTCTGTTTGTGGCACTTGAGGTGTTTAGGTTAGGGTTAATTAAAATGGTTTAGTTATAATAGTTATATTACGATAAGTTAAGTTGAATTTAGAACTTTTGATTTGCATATATCGTGTTTTAGAAGGATTTGTTAGCTAATAAGTTGAATTTGGATAAGTTTAGTTTAATTTAGATCATTTGATTTTACAAGGTCGTATTATAATGACTGGGAACCATATAGAAAACTGTTAGAGAAGTAAATATTTCTATGGCAGTGAATGAGTAAGTCAATAAGTGGTGTATAGAGCTGCTGACGCAACTTAAACGTATATACTGTACATTATATGTTATCAGAGCTTTCCTGTTGTACGTAACCGCCTCCGTCAAAGTGTCTTACTGGCTCATGTGAAGATTAGCCTCTAGTTTATTTAACCTCAAGATTAACTACACTGGTACTGCCTGACCTGACCTGACCTGACCTACCCTACCCTACCCTACCCTACCCTACCCTACCCTACCCTACCCTAACCTAACCAAACCTAACTTAACTTCCCAAGTAGCGTTAGGTTAATCATTAGTTGAAATAAGCTGGGAGGGTTAATCTTCAGGTAATCTATCTTAATTAACAATTTTGGTCAGGTGAGGCCTTCCTTACACGCAGGCAGGAGGAGAGGACTTGCGTCTACAGATCATAATCAGCAGGCAGATATTGAATACCTTTTGTTTACCTTAAACCAGCTTAGAACACATCTGCTTAAATTCTTCGCCTCAATACCAATAATACAGTAATTGATTATTGTATTCTAATAAAATTCTGATTATCTTGTGAACCAGATTTATTGTTTAGTAGTGAATGAGAAACTGGTTGAGGTGTATTGTGGTAAACATCCTTAAGAGCAGCTCTGTGTGTTCTTACGACCTCAAAGTAACACAAAAGGTAGCCAATATCTACCCTTGATCAGTCACTCTATGTAGATGTCAATTGTGTCATTTTTCTAGACTTAGTGCCCCTGGAGGAGAAAGTAAATACAATGTTGATATATTTTGGTCACAACACACACTAGTAGATTATTTTTCCTTTTTAACTAAATAATTAACACTATGAAGCTAACTAATTATATAACTCAAAGATGGTAACTAATATGGCGTCGATATTGTTCACATACTCTATGATAAATAGATGTATTGTCTGTTTAATTTTAGGGAAGAATTTAATTTATAAACTTTTGAGAATCTGGATACAGGAGTTTTGTCTTTGTGTGTGTGTGTGTGGTGATGATGACGCATACTTTCCTCTGCAGTGAAAAAAATATCTTGACATTGCAAAGTTTAACTGTAAGCCGAAGGAACGTTTGTAATGTGACTTGTTATGTGAAATTGTAACTTGAAATTCTTTGTGAAAAAAATATTTCCCTATAAAGTTTGGCAATAAATGAAGTATTACATCAAGGTGTAACTTGTAGTTCCTTGTGGAGTAATTACCTATGTGGACGATACAGCTACTCCGGGGTGTAAGACCTAGAGTAGAAAGTCTTTAGACCTTACCTGAGGTTGAAAGACTCTTATAGTGGAACGTCTTAGGTATTGAAACTTTAATTACAGTAAATAAAATATAATCTACCTAAACATTCCTTCACCTGGCGACAACTAATGATACAGGTGGTGTAATAGCTCTTTAAAATTCCTCCGTTTGATATAATAATGACCACACATGAACTTATAATGTGCAATATCTTGATAACACATTAGCTGCAATATTACACATAGTCCAGTGTATGTGTAGTGAGGGACATCTACCTAAATGAGTTACAGAATGTGGAGTTGAGGCAAAAAAAAGTTGGGACATGTTTGAGATCATCAGTTGAGCCAAACGTTTATACTCAATATTGCTTTAATGGTATTTTAGAGCGACCGAAAAATGTAAACAAAATGGCCGGCTAGGTGACACATACCTTACAAGAAATAAACATGAGAACGAACACACACACACACACACACACCAGTTTTACCCACATTATCACCAGACTATCGGCATACCTGGTCGGTGGACACCTGCCTCCTCCTCCTCCTCCTCACCTTGCTAATATGCTAATATGCTAATATGCTCTGGTATGTTCCAGTCTATTTAAGATATGCTTCCATCTATCTTAAAGAGCTTTTGCTAGGTTGGTCTGATATGCTCCTCAAAGACTATGCTGATATACTCTTGTCATCTGATATGCCATTATGTTCATATCACTCTAAAGGATATACTAATATGTTCTGATATGGTGGTATGGTTCTGTCTCTCAGAGGGTGTGCTGATGTACTATAAGAGCATATGGGGTATGCTGATATACTTGGTTATGTAGCTAGGCTCATATCTCTCTTACAGGGTATGCTAATATACCCTGATATGCTTGCATCTATCTCTGAGCGTATACTGGTTGACTGTAATGACATAAGAGATATGCTGGTATGCTTCTAAGGGAATATGTTAACATACTCTAATAATAATTTGAAATGAGGTTAGCTATACCTTAGATTCAGGGGATATACTGATATGATATGAATTAACCTAGAAGTATACTGATATGTTCTCAAGGCATTCAGGGGATCTGTTAGTATGCTTCGACATACTTTCGGAACAAGGTAAACTGGACCTTCAGAAGATAGGGTGATATGCTGACATATTCTGATGGATCTAAGAGAGAGTGGAAGACTATGAGAGCTAGTTAATATACTCAGGTATGTTGATATCCCTTCATGGCACTTGGGATATATGGTAATATACTCCGATGTGTCTCTTTGGATATACTGATATGCCACTAATGGGTCCCCAGAAAGCAGGAGACAAGTTGATCTGCTTCGAGGACACTAATCTGTATAATGATTTTTCCCTGACTGTTAAGAAGTATACTGGTATATTTCAAATGTTGCTTAGTATTATAGTATACTTTGGGCTGTTCTGAACATATTTCACAGCTGATTTTCAGAAATATATGCTGCTGTCACTGGCTTGTTTATTCCGGAGACATTGATTATACTTTGAGTATGTTGATATGCTTTGTTACCAGTCAAGGAATATGCTGATATGTTCTGACACTTCTCAGTGATTACCCTGATATACTTAGATACCTGACAGTATTTATTGGAGTATAGTGTCCTATACTCTGATGTCATTCTAGTGATATGCTGATGAGCTGACATACCGCTTTATGTAACTGTGATATATTGAATCATATACATCCATTCCTCACGCTTAATATATATGATATTCTAAACAATGCTGATATTATTTATGTTATACCCTGATTATATACTAACATACTACAGTGTCATTTATAGTGTATGATATTAAACATTCGGGGGTATACTTTGAGGTTATTTAGAGAATATGATGGCAAACGGTGATATACTCTGATGCCATATTTGGTATACACAGATATATTGATATAATTTATATAATATACCGATAGATATAACTAAATATCTGTGAAGTAAATCCTGTACTTTTTGATATACCATTCAGGGTGAAGGTATGCTAATATACCACGATAGCACCCGTCTCTCAGCGCTAATATACCCTGATGGCACACTTAACATCCTGGCGCCGGTCGTGGGGTATACTGATATGCTAAAGTCTTCTTCATCTTCTAATATCTCGACTTCAGCTTCGTAAACTGTGATTACTTAAACGTATTTAACGCTCGTTTACGTAACTTTTTTGTAGAATAAATGAATGTATATCCGGGGTTCTTCTGTTTCTTTGTCCATCTGATGTTTGCGTCCATGTTGAGGAGAACCACTTAGCAGGGCTCGCATTTTCCCATAATGTGTTACCTCAAGTTCCATAATTTGCACTTAGTGAAGCCACGATATCCCGCGTTATGTTGCCCGTCTTACTTCCTTCTGGGTTATGTGTCTTAAGTTGGTGAAAAAATTAAATTAAGGCTGAATTATTGTTAAATGTTAAGGTATTATAGTACTTGTCTGTCGTGTTGTTAATATAACTTACCCCATAACAAAAGCCATACAACATTTTCCCAGTTAAGACTTCGTTAAATACAATCTCAAACTCCTTCTCAGAAACTGTGTGTTGGTGGTGTGCCACGTGTGGTGTGTGTGTGTGTGTGTGTGTGTGTGTGACAGCACCTTTGATTTATACAAATATTCACCCAAATGAATAACACCAAGTAATTCACCATGTTATTCACGACTCTTAGATCACTTGGCTTGCGTCTCTCAAAAGGTCGAGCCAGGGTCAGCTGATTCAGTAAACACCGCTCACATTAATAGGGACCTGCCACACTTTGCCATAAACAGATAAATTGTACCGGGAATTTTCCCCCCACACACTCATCATTGTCACTTTATGTAACTTGCTGACAAAACCCATGACCCTTCAGGCCTTTTACGCCCTTAATGCATGAGTCATAAAGGCAAGCATGAACTCCGCATGCTTCCCAGTTGGGCACTGTAAACGCTTTTGCGCTTCACCTTGCACAGGATGTAAGGGGTGCCCAATAAACTAGCCCCCTCGTGGGCAATCTGTAATCACTACCACTGTCTCGCGGCCCAGAGTAGTAGTTGGACATATCACTAGACAGGGAAATTCACACTTAACACAAGTGTTATCTCAAGGTCATATTCACAACACTTCCCTGGACAGAATTCATAATTTATTTTCTCATATTACATCTGTGTGTATACCTGCTACTAGATAAACAGAAAATGCCAAGAAGTATTTACATCAAGCGCTGCCACTTAAGAGTTCCAAGAACTAAATTAAAACAATTAGTGTGTGTGTGTGCATGGTGTGAGTGTGCATGGTGTGTGTGTGTGTGAGTGTGCATGGTGTGTGTGTGTGCATTGTGTGTGTGTGTGTGTGTGTATATGGTGTGTGTTTGTTTGTTTGTATGGTGTGTGCATGGTGTGTGTGTGTGTGTGTGTGTATGTGTGTATGGTGTGTGTATGTGTATGGTGTGTGTATGTATGGTGTGTGTGTGTGTGTGTGTGTGTGTGCATGTGTGTGTATGGTTTGTGCATGTACGGTGTGTGTATGGGTGTGTGTGATTGTGCATGGTGAGTGTGTGACTGTGTATGGGGTGAGTGTGTGTGTGTGTGTGTGTTTCCATTGCCATGAGGATATCATACAATTCTTAAAGCACTGGTCACATGGGCGCATTTTTTTTTAGCAATTTCTTGCCGGAAAGTTATTTCGAGCAATTTTCGAGAAATTCGAGCAAGTTTTTGAAGCATTTTTATTGACAATCGTGATAGTCAATTTCTTGACTATTTCGAGCAAGATTATCGGTTCAAAACCCGGTTAATACCATATTTAATGACACGAAGCTTATTTATCGAGTATTTACCTTGGCTATATATAACATAGATCAATAACATTATGTATAAAATGCACAAACAGTTTTTTACGACACACTGAGTTTATTATTTGGGTGGTGTTTTGGCGTGTTTGTTTACAAAACACAAGCCCATACAGCCGGTCATTCTCCACACACTAACAACCCTCCCTACTGTAACTACGATAGTTGAACCAGTCTATATTAAACACTCGTTCCTCCTCCTCGCCAGCCACTTACGAGTCCCCAATAGTTTTTCTTCGCTTTCTCTCATTTCTTTTTAATAATAACAATAATACCAAGGATAGCTGCTGCGTCGTCTGCATTGTTGTTGTGATGTTCCGTCTCCCTTCTACTCGCACAGCGGCGTTAACTTTTTTTTCTTGCTGTAGTAACTGAACCAAGAGCCACTCGTGTGACCACATTTGGAAGAAATTACTCGTAATTTCTTGCTCCAAATTAATTGCTCATCAAAGGGATCGTGTGACCGTAACTTAAGTCACCCTTAAGAAAAACTGTAAATACTGATTCACAAAACTTAAGGATAATTTCTGACTTGGAACCATCGGTGTAATGCAGAAAACAGTTATTGTATTCTAAAACCTACCCAAGAAATCTTTTACCCACTTACGATATAATTCTTTTCTATTCCATCAATAGATGTTATTTTACTTTTTTATACGTATTTTTATTTTAGTAATTTATAAACTATTTTTTTTATATACTTCATTACCTTTTAGTGTAATGAAGAGAATGAATTACAGAAGGTTTGTATAATTATATTGCGAACAATATTTTTCCTCGCAATAAATAAACAATGACGATGATCTTGTTTACAATATGGAGCTTGATGTCTTACTCCATGTTCGTTTATTACATTTTCTGCCATACCCGACTGTTCTTTTCTTTCTTGTGGTGAAGGTTTTTGACAATTGATATATATATAAAGTTGAGTTAAGAATAATGACTCTGATATTATAGCCATTAGGTCCTGAATAATAAGTGGTGTCTAAGTGAACAAATGTATGATGTCTTCAATTACCAGCGTAGTGTGGGGTAACAGTGGGGGTAGCAGCGAAGGGTAGGAGTGAAGGGTGGGAGTAAGGCGTGGGAGTAAGGGGTGGGAGTAAGGGGTGGGAGTAAGGCGTGGGAGTAAGGTTGGGAGTAAGGGGTGGGAGTAAGGGGTAGGAGTAAGGGGTGGGAGTAAGGGGGTGAGATGGGGATGGGGAGTGTGGGTGCGTGAGGGGTGAGATGAGGGGTGGAGATGAGGGTGGGAGTAAGGCGTGGGGAGATGGGCGTGGGAGTGGGACGTGGGAGTGGGGTGGGAGTAAGGGGTGCAGGAGTAAGGGGTGGGAGTAAAGGGGTGGGAGGTAAGGCGTGGGAGTAAGGCGTGGGAGTAGGGGTGGGAGTAGGGTGGGAGTAAGCGGTGGGAGTAAGGGGTGGGAGTAAGGGTGGGAGTAAGGGGTGGGAGTAAGGGGTAGGAGTAAGGGGTAGGAGTAAGGGGTGGGAGTAAGGGGGTGGGAGTAAGTGGTGGGAGTAAGGGGTGGGAGTAAGGCATGGGAGTAAGGCGTGGGAGTAAGGGTGGGAGTTAGGGGTGTGAGTAAGGGGTGGGAGTAAGGGGGTAGGAGTAAGGGGTGGTTGGGAGTAAGGGGTGGGAGTAAGGGGTGGGAGTAAGGCGTGGAAGTAAGGGTGGGATTAAGGGGTGGGATTAAGGGGTCGGAGTAAGGGGTAGGAGTAAGGGGTGGGAGTAAGGGGTGGCAGTAAGGGGTGGCAGTAAGGGGTAGGAGTAAGGGTTGGGAGCAAGGGGTACGAGTAAGAGGGTGGAAGCAAGGGGTGGAAGCAAGGGGTGGGAGTAAGGGGTATGAGTAAGTGGTAGGAGTAAGTGGTAGGAGTAAGGGGTAGAAGTAAGGGGTAGAAGTAAGGGGTAGGAGTAAGGGGTAGAAGTAAGGGGTAGAAGGAAGGGGTGGGAGCAAGGGGTGGGAATAAGGGGTGGGAATAAGGGGTGGGATTAAGGGGTGGGAGTAAGGGGTAGGAGTAAGGGGTAGGAGTGACGAGTAAGAATGTGGGACAAGAGGGAGGGGTAGCAGTGGGGGTAGGGTTAGGTTACAAACTTCTATTTACTTCATCATCTGTATCCTGCTGGTGATGTTCTCTCTTTAAACAATTTGTAAAATAAATAAATAAATGGTCAGGTGTAAATGGTAAGAATTTAACAGAGTAATACTGAGGTATTACAAGAAAGAACTAAAAACTGTCCACTGTGTGTATCAACATTTTATAAAAGTATTTGTGAAGCTGTAAAATACTTAGATATAAACTTTTAATTCAACTCTGTAATAAAAGTAATTGCAATAATGAATCTAAACAAGAAATGAACTGGGTGAAAAAAAATCTACAAAATACTAAAAATATAAAAAAGAAGAATTACAGTAAAACCTGAATCATTGTAATAAACATTATTAAACTTTTCGTTGTTATGACCTAAAACAAACAAGGAAGACTCGTCTAGATTTTCGCTCTGTGAATTAACTCCTTGGATCGCTTTTGGGCAAGAGGGGAGTTACTCCGACTTATTCCGTGAAAATATTCCCAACTGTCCATAGAATCCGTTACAGTTTCCTTTATAATAAGTGACTCACAAATGATTAATATTCCCATTCACCAATACTTTATTATATCAGAGAACAGTGCAGAGATAAGCTGGCCAATGAGCGATGGTCAAAGATAATACAGATTTAATACTGGATTGATAAGTACAGCTATAGTGATTTGTTTCATGTTGCAGTAATAATAAACTTTATCAAATGTTATAACTACCAAAGTGTTATTTTCGTGATCGATACCCTGCTGCCAGGATTATAACATCGTTTAAAAGTTCAGTAAAAATATCATGCAGATTAAAACCTAACCTAGTGTATCGTAACCTAACTTAGCCTTTCCTAAGCTAACTTAGACTATCCTAAACTAGCCTAACCTATCCTAATCACACCAAACCTAACCTATCCTAAACTTATATATCATCAACAGATTTATAGATATGTTGGAGAAATAATTATCAAAAGTTTGTTGTCCATGCAAATGTATTTTTAAAAAAAGAAAATGAAATTAAAACTTTCTAGAGAACTCAATTGTGTCATGAGCGTTGCGGCTTGGTTAGGTTAGGTAACATTAGGTTAGGTTAGATAAGGTAAGGTAAGATTAGGTATGGTGAGGTAGTGTTAGGGTTAAATACATTTTACTAAGTTTGCATCAAAATAATCACGACTGAAGGTATCGGATAAAAAACCTCTGAATATAATTCTTTTTCTGAGAAAAAAATTTCTTTACCACTTATTTTTTGCCCCACTTTTTTTATTAAGTTTGATGAACTTAGATTAGGTTAGGTATTATTTAACTCTGAGTCATGGGTACTTATTGGATACTTGGCAGAATAACTTGTTATAACTTGGTCCTAACAAAGGCGGAGTCTAAGCAAAAATGTTCACTTGACCTCATATTTGGATTTCATTACTGAAGGATATTTACAGCTATACCACATTAATAAGGTCTATCTGCAAGTTTATTCAGTCATAAAAAAAAATATACCTTAAATGTGGACAATAAAAATCTTCTATTTTGGTACAAATTACTTGAAAAGTTGTAAGAAGACAAAAGCTGCATCACTTCCATAAAGCGAGAAATAGAACAGCCAAGCCTCTTCTTGTCGTAAAAAAAACTAATATTGTATTTTAGTATGTTGATGTACAAAACATTTTCTTCATTATTCTATGATAAAACAAGTCTAACAAACATTATTAAAACATATATTATTAATTTTTTTTCATGCAATCCGGAAATAGCGACTACTATATCCAGGTTGATCGTGTTGAGGTCCTGTAAGTTACAGGCTAGATTACGAGCTCACTTACGGAGTTCGATGCCAAATATTTGTTTTGAGAATCCCGATGGGAGACTGTAAGTCCAGTTACTTGGTAAACAAGTAGATACAGTGAAATAAACTGCTGTACCTAAATATTATGTAACTCAAAATATATTCCCAAAACAGCACGTTTACAGATGAAAATAAAAAAAAGCATAAATAATACAAACAAAATCAATTAATATGTTTTTTTATTACAGTATTTTTAAATATCAGAAGCGTAGGTTCAGCGCTTCTTTTGTGTCTTTTTCCCGGTGAAGATGTAGTCTCCCCATGGCAGGTACTGGTCCTTTTGTACACAGCAGAAAGTGGTAGTTTCCTTCTTCTTCTTGTTGTTTTGGGTCTTGTTGTTTTGGGTCTTAGTGTGTTTTGTGGTCTGCAGTTTGTTAGATCGGGGGCCCTTCTCCTTCATCTGGCAAGGCTTCACCTCCACCTTAGTCACCTTCGATACAGTGCGTCGGAACACCATTGTGATGTACTGACACTAACAGCTCTCTCACTGAGTCAAATCAAAATTTGACCATACAGAAAGAATTACGGTTTAATAAGGTTGGAATTTAAAGAAATTGACAACAAAATAAAGCTCTGTTTATCACTATAGTAAAGAGGGATGGTGTTTGTAAAGATGATGGATGGTGTTATAATATGTAGTGATGATGGATGGTGTTATATGTAGTGATGAAGGATGGCGTTATATTGTAGTAATGATGGATGGTGTTATATGTAGTGATGATACGAGGGTAATATATGTAGTGATGATGGATGGTGTTATATATATATATTGATGATGCATGATGTTATATGTAGTGATGATGGTTGGTGTTATATGTAGTGATGCTGGATGGTGTTATATGTAGTGATGATGGATAGAGTTATATGTAGTGATGATGGATGATGTTATATGTAGTGATGATGGTTGGTGTTATATGCAGTGATGTTGGATGGTGTTATATGTAGTGATGATGGATGATATTATATGTAGTGATGATAGGATGGTTCTATATGTAGTGATGATGGATGGTGTTATATGTAGTGATGATGGATGATGTTATATGTAGTGATGATAGGTTGGTTTTATATGTAGTGATGATGGATGGTGTTATATGTAGTGATGATGGATGGAGTTATATGTAGTGATGATGGATGATGTTATATGTAGTGATGATGGTTGGTGTTATATGTAATGATGTCGGATGGTGTTATATGTCGTGATGGATGGTTCTATATGTAGTGATGGTGGATGGTGTTATATGTAGATAGGATATATGTAGTGATGAAGGGATGGTGTTAGTGAAGATTGGTGAAGGAGATGTAGTGGAAGATTGTGAAGAGATGTAGTGAAGATTGTGAAGTCAGATGGGTGAAGATTGTATGAGATGGTGAAGATTGTGAAGGAGATGGTGAAGATTAAGAAGTGAGATGTAATGAAGATTGTGAAGGAGATGTAGTGAAGATTGTGAAGGAGAGGAAGATTGTGAAGGAGATGAAGATTGTGAAGGAGATGTAGAAGATTGTGAAGTGAGATGTGGTAAAGATTGTGAAGTGAGATGTGGTGAAGATTGTGAAGTGAGATTTGGTTAAGATTGTGAAGTGAGATGTGGTGAAGATTATGAAGTGAGATATGGTGAAGATTGTGAAGTGAGATGTAGTGAAGATTGTGAAGTGAGATATGGTGAAGATTGCGAAGTGAGATATGGTGAAGATTGTGAAGTGAGATGTAGTGAAGATGTGAAGTGAGATGTAGTGAAGATTGTGAAGTGAGATGTAGTGAAGGTTGTGAAGTGAGATGTAGTGAAGATTGTGTAGTGAGATGTAGTGAAGATTGTGAAGTGAGATGTAGTGAAAGATTGTGAAGTTAGATGTAGTGAAGATTGTGAAGTGAGATGTATTGAAGATTGTGAAGTGAGATGTTGTAAAGATTGTGAAGTGAGATATGGTGAAGATTGTGAAGTGAGATGTAGTGAAAGATTGTGAAGTGAGATGTAGTGAGGATTGTGAAGTGAGATGTATTGAAGATTGTGAAGTGAGATGTAGTGAAGATTGTGAAGTGAGATGTAGTGAAGTTTGTGAAGTGGGATGTAGTGAAGATTGTGAAGTGAGATGTAGTGAAGATTGTGAAGTGGGATGTAGTGAAGATTGTGAAGTGAGATGTAGTGAAGATTGTGAAGTGAGATGTAGTGAAGATTGTGAAGTGAGATGTAGTGAAGATTGTGAAGTGAGATGTAGTGAAGATTGTGAAGTGAGATGTAGTGAAGATTGTGAAGTGAGATGTAGTGAAGATTGTGAATTGAGAAGTAGTGAAGATTGTGAAGTGGGATGTAGTGAAGATTGTGAAGTGAGATGTAGTGAAGATTGTGAAGTGAGATGTAGTGAAGGTTGTGAAGTGAGATGTGGTAAAGATTGTGAAGTGAGATGTGGTGAAGATTGTGAAGTGAGATTTGGTGAAGATTGTGAAGTGAGATGTGGTGAAGATTGTGAAGTGAGATATGGTGAAGATTGTGAAGTGAGATGTAGTGAAGATGTGAAGTGAGATGTAGTGAAGATTGTGAAGTGAAATGTAGTGAAGATTGTGAGGTGAGATGTAGTAAAGATTGTGAGGTGAACATAAGAACATAAGAATATAAGAAAGTGGGATACTGCAGGAGGCCGACTGGCCCATACAGGGCAGATCCCTTTCACACCCATCCCAGCACTTCCATGTGCCTATCCAACTTCGTCTTGAAGCTCCCTAGCGTCCCCGATCCTACTATAGCACTCGGTAGCCTATTCCACATATCCACAACTCTATTACCAAACCAGTGCTTGCCTATATCCTTTCTGAATCGAATCTATCTAATTTGTCATTTGTCGAAGTTATTCTGTTATTACTGAGCTTCAGAACATCTCCATCTTACCCCTCTTTGCTAATCCTAATTTCACCACTTGTACACCTCATCATATCTCCCTAACTTACGCCTCTCTAATGAATGTGTTTCAAGCTTTTCAGTCTTTCTTCATACAAGGTTTTGTATTATGGATCATTTTTGGCTATTCTTTCAGCTCTCTCCAAAGAATCTATGTCCATTCTATAATAAGGACACCAGAACTGAACCGCATAATCCATGTGGCCTCACTAATGCTAGGGTAAAGTTTCAAGATAACGTCAGCAGTTCTGTTACTCACAGACCTAGATATGAACCCAAGAATCCTGTTTGCCTTGTTGCGAACGCTAATACATTGTTTTCTAGGTTTCAAGTCGTTGCTAACAAATACACCTTGATTTTTTCACAAACTGAGTTTTCTATTTCCGTGTTACCTAGTTTATACTTAACGTTTGTATTCGTCTTCCCTATCTGTAGTACCTTGCATTTATCACTATTAAAATTCATTTGCCAGTCTACTGACAACTCATGTAAGGTATCTAGATCTCTTTGAAGGTGTTCAAAGTCACTGTCTGAATTTATCACTCTCCCCATTTTGGTATCATCTGCAAATTTACTAATCCTACTAGTTATGCCTAAATCAAGATCATTAATGAATATAACAAACAGCAGAGGGCCTAATACAGATCCCTGGGGAACTCCATGGACCGCACTTGTCTGACTTAACCATTTATGCTGACTCTTTTGTTTCCTACCAGTTAACCATGACCTAATCCATTTGAATACTCGATCCACCTATTCCATGTGCTTCACTCTCCTTATCAATCTCTCATGAGGACTCCTCATCGAATGCTTATCGAAATCTAAATAAATTATATCATATGACTTATCATTATTCACCGCTCAAATAATTTGGAGAAAAAAGCCAAGCAAATTCAGGAGACAAGAACGTCCCTGGGTGAACCCGTGCTGAGAAGAATGAATTGTTGAATGTTTCAAGGTGGCTTGATTTTTGTAGCAATAATTGACTCAAAAAGTAACTTGCTCATGATTGACGTGGAGACTACTGGACGGTAATTTGATGTTATTGATTATCACCCTTTGAAAATCGGAACTACATTTGCAAGTTTGCTTCTTGCACTAGCCCGATTCAATGACTTATTAAACAAAAACTGCTAATGATTACCTTAACTCATCTCACACATTCTTAATATTCTAGCATATACTCCTGTCTGACCAGGTATGATTTATGAGGCTTCAGTTTGTTAATTACTTCTTTTGCTAATATCGTTATTTAGTAATATTGATATTCATCAACATATTTTCTATAATTGTCGTTATATACCTTATGAACTTCTGGAAACTGTGCGGGTTTTCATTTGTGAATACGGAGTGAAAATGACTATTTAACGTACTACACATTTCTAACTCATCATCAGTCATTTCTCCTGTCGTAGTTTTAAGGGGACCTATTGTATCTCTAACCTTTGATTTATACAGTTGATAAAAAGCTTTGGGGGTATATTTTGATTCGTTTGCTACCTTGATTTCATAATTTCTCTTTGCTTTCCTAATTTCTGTTTATACCTGTCTTGTTAGGTTCTGATAGTAACCAAGTAAGTGATTTTCGCCTTTCTTAACTTTTCTATATACTCCTTTCTTTTCCCTAGAAGATCTAAGAGTCTATTATTCATCCATTTTGGTTAGTTCCGTATCGATCTGAGTTTTCTTTTAGGGATGTGTTTATTTTGGGCATTATTGATTGTCGCAATAAATTGTTCATAAGTAGCTGCTAAATTAAATTCGGGGTTATCCCGTCCTAAGTTGACAGTTTCCGGAGGTGTGGGGGGGATTAATCTTTTGACCATAGGTCATCCCTTAGGTCTCTCCTTATGCTACCGTAATTAGCATTCCTAAAATCCGGGATCAAGGCCGAATTTTCCTTCTTCCTGCCATCCCATATTATGTTAAAATATATGGCTTTATGATCACTGTTTCCTAGTTCGTCTTCAATCCCAACATCTTTTACTAGATTTTCATTATTACTGAGAACTAAATCGAGGATATTATTTCCTCTAGTGGGCAAGTTTATAAATTTATATATAAAACTATCCTGTACTACTTCTATAAAATCTTCAGATTCATTATCGCTAAGTTGATTTTTCCAATCTATGCCTGAAAAGTTGAAATCGCCTAGAATACATACATTGTTTCTATCAGATGCCTTCTTTATTCCCTCCCATAGCAATTTACCATCGTTCCTACTCAAATTAGGTAGTCTATATATAACACCAATGACTACGGATTCACTGCCCTCACCAATCTCTACCCAAATACTTTCATTGTCGCTATTTGTTTTAATGTTTGATTTATTGCAGCTTTTTAATGACACCCTGATATACACTGCTACACCGCCCCCTCTCCTTCCTACTCTGTCAAATTTAAATAGGTTATATCCTGGAATATGAAATTCTGCTAAAAAATGTTTGCTGTTTGAATTTATCCATGTTTCCGTTATTGCAATTATATCTATATTTTCTTTACTAACAATGGCCCTGAGCTGGTCCATTTTGTTAAACAAGCTTCTACTATTAGTATAATAAACACTCAATATATTTCTTCCGTTTCTATCTGTTTTACATTTATTACTTTGATGTTTGTTATTATGACTAACTATATTTTCAGCATTATCTACTTCTGTTTCACTACTTCCCAGGACCTGCTTGTTTTTAATTCTATTTTCCCCTTTAATTCCCTCTACTGGCGAAACCCCCCCTTCGGAGTGACAATTTCACGCTCCAGGGATGCAGACAACGCCTTTACCCCCTCACGAGACAAGTGTACTCCGTCGCGACAGTACAGGTAGTTGTTGCCATAGAATCGTTGCCAGTTATCAATGAATGCCCAACCATTGTTTGCACAATGTTTTTCCAGTCGGCAATTTATAGCAATTGCCCTGGACAGCCATTCACGACCAACCCCTCTTCTAGGCAAGACACTACATACTATCGGGATCCCTCCCCTATCTCTAATCTTCCCCAGCGCCTCCCTATACCTCTTGAAAAGTTCCTCACTCCTAACCTTACCTATGTCGTTTCCTTCCACACTAAGACACACCACTGGATTGGTACCCTCCCCTGACAAAACTCTGTCTAACCTCTCGGCTACATGCCCTATCCCAGCCCCAGGAAAATATACCCTAGTCCTACGTTTCCTATCTCTCGCACAAAAAGCCCGATCCATAAACCTCACCTGGCTGAAGATTGTGAAGTGAGATGCAGTGAAGATTGTGAAGCGAGATGTAGTGAAGATTGTAAAATAAGATTATAAAGTAAACTGTAGTAATTGAGGTTAAACGAACGCGGGTTATTCTGTAGTGTATCCGTGTCTTGTTAACGTGGAACCAACATGGCGGTGGTTCTCAATATAGATACGTTATTTTGCCGGGAATTTCTGTCAAAACAAAATATGAATCAACCACATTTAGCCTAAATTAACCTAACGGCTTTATTATATATTCTAAGTTTTTTAAGTTGGATAGATCAGATCAGGTTAGGTTAAGTCAGGCTGGGTTAGGTTAGGTTAGTTTTGTTAATTTTGCCACTTAGAGGCTAGTTTATTGTGCCCCCCATACTCATCCTGTCAGCTGTAGCACAGAGAGATTACAAAGTGGTGTTAGATGAGGTAGGTGGTTAAGTTAAGTTTCAATAGGTTAGGTTAGATTATGTCAGGTTGGGTTAAGTTAGGTTAGGTAGGTAATAAGTAGATAGGTTATGTTAGGTGGGTGGGAAAGTTAGGTTTGATTAGGTTA
>NW_024711161.1:0-21870 GCF_018991925.1 Homarus americanus | reverse complement strand
TTGTTATACTCGATTAGGGGACTTTGTTATACTCGACCAGGGGACTTTTTTTATACTTGACCAATGGACTTTGTTATACTCGATGAGGGGCCTTTGTTATACTCGCTCTGGGGACTTTGTTATACTCGATCAGGGGACTTTGTTATACTCCCTCAGGGGACTTATTTATACTCGACCAGAGGACTTTGTTATTCTCGATCAGAGGACTTTGTTATACTCGACCAGGGGAATATTTTTATACTTGACCAAGGGATTTTGTTATACTCAATGAGGGGCCTTTGTTATACTCGATCAGGGGACTTTGTTATACTAGACCAGGGGACTTTGTTATATGCGATCAGGAGACTTTTTTATACTCGATCAGTGACTTTGTTATACTCGATCAGTGGACTTTCCTATATTTGACCAATGGACTTTGCTATACTCGATGAGGGGCTTTTGTTATACTCGATCAGGGGACTTTGTTATACTCGACCAGGGGACTTTGTTATACTCGATCAGGGGACTTTCTTATACTCGAGCAGACGACTTTGGTATATTCGATCAGGGGATATGTTATACTCGATCAGGGGACTTTGTTATACTTGATTAGGGGACTTTGTTATACTTGATCAGGGGACTTTGTAATACTCGATCAGAGGACTTCTTTATACTCGACCAGGGGCCTTTGTTATACTCGATTAGAAAACTTTGGTATACTCGACCAGGGGACTTTGTTTTACTCCACCAGGGACTTTGTTTTACTCGATCAGGGGATATGTTATACTCGATTAGGGGACTTTGTTATGCTCGGTTCAGGGGTCTTTGTTATACTCGTCCATTGGGCTTAGTTATACTAGGATCAGGGGACTTTGTTATACTCGATCAGGGGACTTTGTCTTACTCGATGAGGGCCCTTTGTTATACTCGACCAGAGGACTTTGTTATAATCGATCAGGGGACTTTGTTTATGCTCGATCTGGGGACTTTGTTATACTGCGCCAGGAGACGTTGTTATCCTCGATGAGGGGATATGTTATACTCGATCAGGGGACTTTGTTATACTGGACCAGGAGACTTTGTTATACTCGATCAGGGGACTTTGTTATACTCGATTAGGGGACTTTGTTATACTCGTCCAGGGGGCTTTGTTATGCTCGATCTAGGGACTTTGTTATACTGGGTCAGGAAACGTTGATATACTCGATCAGGGGTTCTGTTATACTCGATCAGGGGACTTTTTTATACTTGACCAGAGGACTTTGTTATACTCGATCAGGGGATATGTTATACTCGATCAGTGGACTTTGTTATACTCGATTCGGGGCCTTTGTTTTACTCGATGAGGGGGCTTTGTTATACTCGATTAGGGGCCCTTGTTATGCTCGATGAGGGGGCTTTGTAATACGCGACCAGGGGACTTTGTTATACTCGATCAAGGAACTTTGTTATACTCAACCAGGGGACTTTTTTAAAATTAATCAAGGGACTTTGTCATACTCGATCAGGGGAATTTTGTTTTACGCGATCAGGGGTTATATTATACTTGATCAGAGGACTTTGTAATACTCAACCAGAGGACTTTGTTATACTCGATCAGGGGACTTTGTTATACTCAATCATGGGACTTTGTTATACTCGATGAGGGGCTTTGGTTATCCTCGATCAGGGGACTTTGTTATACTCAACCAGGGGACTTTGTTATACTCGATCAATGGACTTTGTTATACTCGTCCAGAGGACTTTTTTATACTCGATCAGGGGATATGTTATACTCGATGAGGGGATTTTGCTATACTTGATTAAGGGACTTTGTTATACTCGAACAGGGGAATTTTGTTATACTCGATCAGAGGACTTTGTTATACTCGTCCAGGGGCCTTTGTTATACTCGATCAGGGGACTTTGTTATACTGGACCAGGGGACTTTTTTATACCCGATCAGGGAACTTTGTTATACTCGATCAGGGGACTTTTGTTATACTCGATCAGGGGACTTTGTTATACTCGATAAGGGGAATTTGTTATACTCGGTTCAGGGGTCTTTGTTATACTCGATAAGGGGACTTTGTTATACTCGATAAGAGGAATTTGTTATACTCGATTAGGGGACTTTGTCTTACTCGATTAGGGCCCTTTGCTATACTCGACCAGGGGACTTTGATATAATCGATAAGGGGACTTTGTTATACTCGATATGGGGACTTTTTTATACTGGGCCAGGGGACTTTTTTATACTCGATCAGGGGACTTAGTTATACTCGATCAGGGGACCTTTGTTATACTCGATCAGGGAACTTTGTTATACTCGACCAGGGGCCTTTGTTATACTCGATCACCGGACTTTGTTATACTCGATAAGGAGTCTTTGTAATACTTGATAAGGGGAATTTGTTATACTCGATAAGGGGACTTTGTTAGACTCGAGCAGGGGACTTTGTTATACTCGACCAGGGGCCTTTGTTATAGTCGATCACCGGATTTTGTTAGACTCAAACAGAGGACTAAGTTATACTCGACCAGGGGACTTTGTTATAATCAAATCAGGGGACTTTGGTATACTCCATCAGGTACTTTTTTATACTCGATCAGGGGACTTTATTATACTCGATCAGGGGACCTTTGTTATACTCGATCAGGGGCCTTTGTAATACTAGATCAGGGGACTTTCTTATACTCGGTTCAGGGGTCTTTGTTATACTCGTCCAGTGGGCTTTGTTATACGAGGATCAGGGGACTTTGTTATACTCGATCAATGGACTTTGTCTTACTCGATGAGGGCCCTTTGTTATACTCGACCAGGGGACTTTGTTATAATCGATCAGGGGACTTTGTTATGCTCGATCTGGGGACTTTGTTATACTGCGCCAGGAGACGTTGTTATACTCGATGAGGGGATATGTTATACTCGATCAGGGTCTTTGCTATATTGGACCAGGGGACTTTGTTATACTCGATCAGGGGCTTTGTTATACTCGATCAGGAAACTTTGTTATACTCGCCCAAGGGGCTTTGTTATACTCGATCAGGGGACTTTGTTATACTCGATCAAGGACTTTGTTATACTCGACAAGGGGACTTTTTTATACTTGACCAATGGACTTTGTTATACTCGATGAGGGGCCTTTGTTATACTCGATTTGGGGACTTTGTTATACTCGACCAGGGTTCTTATACTCTGACCAATGGACTAGTTTATAATTTCGACCAGGGACTTGTTATACTCGATCAGGGGATATGTTGTACTCGATCAGGGGACTTTGTTATACTCGGTTCAGGGGACTTTGTTATACTCGTCCAGGGGCTTTGTTATACTAGCATCAGAGGACTTTAAGGAGTACTCGACCAGGGGCCTTTGTTATACTCGATCAGGTGACTTTCTTATACTCGACCAGGGGACTTTGTTATATGTGATCAGGGGACTTTTTTATACTCGATCAGGGGACTTGTTATACTCAACCAGAGGACTTTGCTATACTCGATCAGGGGACTTTTTTTTCTCGATCAGGGGACTTTGTTATACTCTGGATCAGACTCTTTGTTATACCCGACCAGGGGCCTCTTCTTATACTCGATCACCGGACTTGTTATACTCGATAAGGGGTCTTTGTAATAATCGAAAAGGGGAATTTGTTATACTCGATAAGGGGGCTTTGTTAGACTCGAACAGGGGACTTTGTTATACTCGACCAGGGGACTTTGTTATACTCGATTAGGCGTCTTTGTTATACTCGATCAGGGAACTTTGTTATACTCGATGAGGGGCCTTTGTTATACTCGATCAGGGGCCTGTGTTATACTAGATCAGGGGACTTTGTTATACTCGATGAGGGGCCTTTTTTGGACTCGATAAGGGGCCTTTGTTATACTCGATCAGGGGACTTTGTTATACTTGATCAGGGGACTTCTTATACTCGAGCAGGGGGCTGTGTTATACTCGATCAGGGGACTTTGTTATACTCGATGAGGAGGGTTTGTTATACTCGATCAGGGGACTTTGCTATACTTGACCAGGGGACTTTGTTATACTCAACAAGAGTGACTTTTGTTATACTCGATCAGGGACTTTGTTATACCAACAAGAGGACTTTTGTTATACTGATCAGGTGGACTTTTATACTGAGGAGAATTAATTTTGGTTATATTCGACCAGGATATGCGTTATACTCACCAGGGGCCTTTGTTATAATTTCGCGATTAGGAAAAACTTCGTTATACCAATTAGGGACTTTTGTTACCCACCAGGACTTTGTTATATACTCGACCAGGGATATGTTATACTCGATGAGGACTTTGTTATGCTCGGTTCAGGAGTCTTTGTTATACTCGTCCATTGGGCTTTGTTATACTAGGATCAGGGGTCTTTGTTATACTCGATTAGGGTACTTTGTCTTACACGATGAGGGCCCTTTGTTATACTCGACCAGGGGACTTTGTTATAATCGATCAGGGGACTTTGTTATGCTCGATCTGGGGACTTTGTTATACTGCGCCAGGAGACATTGTTATCCTCGATGAGGGGATAAGTTATACTCGATCAGGGGACTTTGTTATACTGGACCAGGATACTTTGTTATACTCGATCAGGGGACTATGTTATACTGGACCAGGGGACTTTGTTATACTCGTCCAGGGGGCTTTGTTATATTAGGATCAGGGGACTTTGTTATTCTCGACCAGGGTACTTTGTTATACTCGACCAGAGGCCTTTGTTATACTCGGTGAGGGGACTTTGTAATACTCCATCAGGGGACTTTGTTATACTCGATGAGGGGACTTTTTTATACTCGACCAGAGGACCTTGTTATACTCAATCAGGGGATATGTTATACTTGATCAGGGGACTTTGTAATAATCAACCAGGGGACTTTGTTATACTCGATCAGGTGACTTTGTTATACTCGATCAGGGGACTTTGTTATACTCGATTAGGGGCCTTTCTTATACTCGACCAAAGGACTTTGTTATACTCGATCAGGGGACTTTGTTATACTCGACCAGGGGATATGTTATACTCGATGAGGGGACTTTGTTATGCTCGGTTCAGGGGTCTTTGTTATACTCGTCCATTGGGCTTTGTTATACTAGGATCAGGGGTCTTTGTTATACTCGCTCAGGGTACTTTGTCTTACACGATGAGGGCCCTTTGTTATACTCGACCAGGGGACTTTGTTATAATCGATCAGGGGACTTTGTTATGCTCGATCTGGGGACTTTGTTATACTGCGCCAGGAGACATTGTCATCCTCGATGAGGGGATATGTTATACTCGATCAGGGGACTTTGTTATACTAGACCAGGATACTTTGTTATACTCGATCAGGGGACTATGTTATACTGGACCAGGGGACTTTGTTATACTCGTCCAGGGGGCTTTGTTATATTAGGATCAGGGGACTTTGTTATTCTCGACCAGGGTACTTTGTTATACTCGACCAGAGGCTTTTGTTATACTCGGTGAGGGGACTTTGTAATACTCCATCAGGGGACTTTGTTATACTCGATGAGGGGACTTTTTTATACTCGACCAGAGGACTTTGTTATACTCAATCAGGGGATATGTTATACTTGATCAGGGGACTTTGTAATAATCAACCAGGGGACTTTGTTATACTCGATCAGGTGACTTTGTTATACTCGATCAGGGGACTTTGTTATACTCGATTAGGGGCCTTTCTTATACTCGACCAAAGGACTTTGTTATACTCGATCAGGGGATATGTTATACTCGATCAGGGGACTTTGTTATACTCATCCAGAGTACTTTGTTATACTCGATGAGGGGACTTTGTTATACTCAATCAGGGGACTTCGTTATACTCGATTAGGGGCCTTTGTTATACTAGACCAGGGACTTTGTTATACTCGATCAGGGGACTTTGTTATACTCGACCAGGGGGCTTTTTTATTCTTGATCAGGGGACTTTGTCATACTCGATCAGTGGACATTACTATATTTGACCAATGGACTTTGCTATACTCGATGAGGGGCCTTTGTTATACTCGATCAGGGGACTTTGTTATACTCGACCAGGGGACTTTGTTATACTCGATCAGGGGACTTTGTTATACTCGACCAGAGGACTTTGTTATACTCGATCAGGGGATATGTTATACTCGATCAGGGGACTTTGTTATACTCGATCAGGGGACTTTGTTTTACTTGATTAGGGGACTTTTTTATACTCGATCAAAGGAATTTGTTATACTTGATTAGAGGACTTTGTTATACTCGACCAGATTAAAAAATTTGTTATACTCGACCAGGGGACTTTGTTATACTCCACCAGGGACTCTGTTATACTCGATCAGGGGATATGTTATACTCGATCAGGGGACTTTGTTATACTCGTCCAGGGTCTTTGTTATACTAGGATCAGGGGACTTTGTTATGCTTGATCAGGGGACTTTGTTTTACTCGATCAGGGCCCTTTGTTAAACTCGACCAGGGGACTTTGTTATAATCGATTAGGGGACTTTGTTATGCTCGATCTGGGGACTTTGTTAAACTGGGTCACGTGACGTTGTTATACTCGATCAGGGGACTTTTGTTATACTCGATGAGCGGACTTTGTTATACTCGACCAGAGGCCTTTTTTATACTCGATCAGGGGACTTTGTTATACTCGATAAGGGGACTTTGTTATATTCGATAAGGGGAAAATATTATAGTCGATAAGGGGACTTAATGTTACTCTCGAACAGTGGACTTTGTTATACTCGACCAGGGGACTTTGTTATACTCGATTAGGCGGCTTTGTTATAATCGATCAGGGGACTTTGTTATACTCGATGAGGGGCCTTTGTTATACTCGACCAGAGGCCTTTGTTATACTCGATCAGGGGACTTTGTTATACTCGATAAGGGGACTTTGTTATACTCGATTAGGGGAATATGTTATACTGGATAAGGGGACTTAATGTTAGACTCGAACAGGGGACTTTGTTATACTCGACCAGGGGACTTTGTTATACTCGATTAGGCGGCTTTGTTATAATCGATTAGGGGAATATATTATACTGGATAAGGGGACTTAATGTTAGACTCGAACAGGGGACTTTGTTATACTAGATCAGGGAACTTTGTTATACTCGATTAGGGGCCTTTTTTAGACTCGATGAGGGTCTTTGTTATACTCGATAAGGAGACTTTGTTATACTCCATCAGGGGACTTACTTATACTCGAGCAGGGGGCTTTGTTATACTCGATCAGGGGACTTTGTTATACTCGATCAGGAGGATTTGTTATACTTGATGAG
The DNA here is from genome assembly GCF_018991925.1 of Homarus americanus. NCBI lineage: Eukaryota > Metazoa > Arthropoda > Malacostraca > Decapoda > Nephropidae > Homarus > Homarus americanus. The sequence goes on along the minus strand of NW_024711161.1, from coordinate 14,631 downwards.
GGGACTTGCTATACTCGACCAGGAGACTTTGTTATGCACGATCAGGGGACTTTGTTATACTCGACCAGGAGTCTTTGTTATACTCCACCAGGGGACTTTTTGATACTTGATCAGGAGACTTTGTCATACTTGAGCAGAGGCCATTGTTATACTCGATTGGGGGACTTTGTTATACTCGATCAGAGTACTTTGATATACTAGACCAGGTGACTTTGTTATACTCGATCAGGGGAGTTTGTTAAACTGGGCCAGGAGACGTTGTTATACTCGATCAGAGGATATGTTATACTCGATTAGGGGACTTTGTTATACTGGACCAGGGGACTTTGTTATACTCGATTAGGGGACTTTTTTATACTCGATCAGGGAATTTTGTTATACTCATCCAGGGAGCTCTGTTATACTCGATGAGGGCCTTTTGCTCTACCCGATTAGGGACTTTGTTATACTCGATCAGGGGACTTTTGTTACACTCGATCAGGGGACTTTGTTATACTCGCCATGGGCTTTTGTTATGCTCGATTAGAGGACTTTGTTATACTCGATAAGGGGACTTTGTTATACTCGATAAGGGGAATGTGTTATACTCAATAAGTTGACTTTGTAAGACTCGAATAGGGGACTTTGTTATACTCGACCAGGGGACTTTGTTATACTCGATTAGGCGGCTTTGTTATACTCAATCAGGGGATTTTGTTATACTCGATGAGGGGCCTTTGTTATACTCGATCAGGGGCCTTTGTTATACTAGATCAGGGGACATTGTTATACTCAACCAGAGGACTTTGTTATACTCAATCAGGGGACTTTGTTATACTCAATCAGGGGACTTTGTTATAATCGATTAGGGGCCTTTGTTATACTCGATGAGGGGGCTTTGTTTTACTCGACCAGGGGACTTTGCTATACTCGACCATGGGACTTTGTTATACCCGATCAGGGGACTTTGTTATACTCGACTAGGCGACTTTTTCATACTTGATCAGGGGACTTTGTCATACTCGATCAGTGGACTTTCCTATATTTGACCAATGGACTTTGCTATACTCGATGAGGGGCCTTTGTTATACTCGATCAGGGACTTTGTTATACTCGACCAGGGGACTTTGTTATATACTCGATCAATGGTGTTTGTTATACGCGACCAGAGGACTTGTTATACTCGATCAGGGGATATGTTATACTCGATCAGGGGACTTTGTTATACTCGATCAGGGGACTTTGTTATACTTGATTAGGGGACTTTGTTATACTCGATCAAAGGACTTTGTTATACTTGATCAGAGGACTTTGTTATACTCGACCAGGGGCCTTTGTTATACTCGATTCGAAAATTTTCTTATACTCGACCAGGGGCCTTTGTTATACTCGATTAGAATACTTTGTTATACTCGACCAGGGACTTTGTTATACTCCACCATGGACTTTGTTATACTCGATCAGGGGATATGTTATACTCGATCAGGGGACTTTCTTATACTCGGTTCAGGTGTCTTTGTTATACTCGTCCATTGGGCATTGTTATACTAGCATCAGGGGACTTTGTTATACTCGATTAGGGGACTTTTTCTTACTTGATCAGGGCCCTTTGTTATAATCGATCAGGGGACTTTACTATAATCGATCAGGGGACTTTGTTATGCTCGATCTGAGGACTTTCTTATACTGCGCCAGGAGACGTTGTTATACTCGATGAAGGGATATGTTATACTCGATTAGAGGACTTTGTTATACTTGATCAGGGGACTTTGTTATACTCGATAAGGGGACTTTGTTATACTCAATAAGGGGAATTTGTTATACTCGATCAGGGGACTTTGTTATACTCGTCCAGGGGGCTTTGTTATACTAGGATCAGGGGACTTTGTTATTCTCGACCAGGGGACTTTGTTATACTCGATCAGAGGCCTTTGTTATACTCGGTCAGGGGACTTTATTATGCTCGATCTGGGGACTTTGTTATACTGGGCCAGGAGACTTTGTTATACTCGATCAGGGGATATGTTATACTCGATCAGGGGACTTTGTTATACTGGACCAGGGGACTTTGTTATACTCGATCAGGGGACTTTGTTATACTCGATCAGGGGAAATTGTTATACTCGTCCAAGGGGCTTTGTTATACTAGGATCAGGGGACTTTGTTATACTCGATTAGAAAACTTTGTTATACTCGACCAGGGGACTTTGTTATACTCCACCAGGGGCGTTGTTATGCTCAATCTGGGGACTTTGTTATTCTGGGCCTGGAGACTTTGTTATACTCGATCAGGGGATTTGTTCTACTCGATTAGGGGACTTTGTTATACTGGACCAGGGGACTTTGTTATACTCGATCAGGGGACTTTGTTATACTCGATTAGGGGACTTGTTATACTCGTCTAGGGGGCTTTTTTATACTCAATCAGGGGACTTTGTTATACTCGACCAGGGGACTTTGTTTTAATCGATCAGGGGACTTTGTTATACTCGATTAGGGGACTTGTTATACTCGTCTAGGGGCTTTTTTATACTCAATCAGGGGAATTTGTTATACTCGATCAGGGCACTTTTGTTATACTCGATCAGGGGACTTTGTTATACTCGACCAGAGGCCTTTGTTATACTCGATCAGGGGACTTTGTTATACTCGATAAGGGGACTTTGTTATACTCAATAAGGGGAATTTGTTATACTCGATAAAGGGACTTACTGTTAGACTCGAACACGGGCCTTTGTTATACTCGATCAAGAAGGCCTTTGTTATACTCGATCAGGAGACTTTGTTATACTCGATCAGGGGACTTTCTTATAGTCGAGCAGGGGGCTTTGTTATACTTGATCAGGGGACTTTGTTATACTCGATCAGGAGGCTTTGTTATACTTAATCAGGGGACTTGCTATACTCGACCAGGAGACTTTGTTATGCACGATCAGGGGACTTTGTTAAACTCGGCCAGGGGACTTTTTTATACTTGACCAATGGACTTTGTTATACTCGATGTGGGCCCTTTGTTATGCTCGATCAGGGGACTTTGTTGTATCGAGCAGTGGACTTTAATATACTCGATCAGAGGACTTTTTATACTCGACCAGAGGACTTTGTTACACTCGATTAGGGGACTTTGTTATACTCGACCAGGGGACTTTTTTATACTTGACCAATGGACTTTGTTATACTCAATGAGGGGCTTTTGTTATACTCGATCAGGGGACTTTGTTATACGCGATCAGGGGACCTTTTTATACTCCACCAGACGACTTTGTTATAAACGACCAGAGGATATGTTATACTCGATCAGGGGATTTTGTTATACTCAACCAGAGGACTTTGTTATACTCAATAAGGGGACTTTGTTATACTCAATCAGAGGACTTTGTTATACTCGATTAGGGGCCTTTGTTATACTCGATGAGGGGGCTTTGTTTTACTCGACCAGGGGACTTTGCTATACTCGACCAGGGGACTTTGTTATACCTGATCAGGGGACTTTGTTATTCTCGACCAGGCGACTTTTTCATACTTGATCAGGGGACTTTGTCATACTCGATCAGTGGACTTTCCTATGTTTGACCAATGGACTTTACTATACTCGATGAGGGGCCTTTGTTATACTCGGTCAGGGACTTTGTTATACTCGACCAGGGGACTTTGTTATCCTCGATCAGGGGACTTTGTTGTACTCGACCAGGAGGACTTTGTTATACTCGATCAGGGGATATGTTATACTCGATCAGGGGACTTTGTTATAATCGATTAGGGGACTTTGTTATACTTGATTAGGGGACATTGTTATACTCGATCAAAGGACTTTGTTATACTTGATCAGAGGACTTTGTTATACTCGACCAGGGGCCTTTGTTATACTCGATTAGAAAACTTTGTTATACTCGACCAGGGGCCTTTGTTATACTCGATTAGAAAACTTTGTTATACTCGACCAGGGGACTTTGTTATACTCCACCAGGGACTTTGTTATACTCGATATGGGGATATGTTATACTTGATCAGGGGACTTTGTTATACTCGGTTCAGGGGACTTTGCTATGCTCGATCAGGGGACTTTGTCTTACTCGATCAGGGCCCTTTGTTGTACTCGAGCAGGGGAATTTGTTATAATCGATTAGGGGACTCTGTAATGCTCGATCTAGGGACTTTGTTATACAGGACCAGGGGACTTTGTTATACTGGACCAGGGGACTTTTTTATACTTGACTAATGGACTTTGTTATACTCGATGAGTGGCCTTTGTTATACTCGATCAGGGGACTTTGTTATACTCGATCAGGGGACATTGTTTACTCGACCAGGGGACTTTGTTATACTCGATGAAGGGACTTTGTTATACTCAACCAGAGGACTTTGTTATACTCAATCAGGGGACTTTGTTATACTCAATCAGGGGACTTTGTTATACTCGATTAGGCGCCTTTGTTATACTCGATGAGGGGGCTTTGTTTTACTCGACCAGGGGACTTTGCTATACTCGACTAGGCGACTTTGTTATACCCGATCAGGGGACTTTGTTATACTCGACCAGGCGACTTTTTCATACTTGGTCAGGTGACTTTGTCAAACTCGATCAGTGGACTTTCCTGTATTTGAGCAACGGACTTTTCTATACTCCATGAGGGGTCTCTGTTATACTCGATGAGGGACTTTGTTATACTCGACCAGGGGACTTTGTTATACTCGATCAGGGGATAGGTTATACATGATCAGGGGACTTTGTTATACTCGATCAGGGGACTTTGTTATACTTGATCAGGGGACTTTGTTATACTCGACCAGGGGCCTTTGTTATACTCGATTAGAAAACTTTGTTATACTCGACCAGGGGCCTTTGTTATAATCGATTAGAAAACTTTGTTATACTCGACCAGGGGACTTTGTTATACTCCACAAGGGACTTTGTTATCCTCGATCAGGGGATATGTTATACTCGATCAGGGGACTTTGTTATACTCGGTTCAGGTGTCTTTGTTATACTCGTCCAGTGGGCTTTCTTATACTAGGATCAGGGGACTTTGTTATACTCGATCAGGGGACTTTGTCTTACTCGATGAGGGCCCTTTGTTATACTCGACCAGGGGACTTTGATATAATCGATCAGGGGACTTTGTTATGCTCGATCTGAGGACTTTGTTATACTGCGCCAGGAAACGTTGTTATACTCGATGAGGGGATATGTTATACTCGATCAGGGGACTTTGTTATACTAGGATCAGGGGACTTTGTTATTCTCGACCAGGGGACTTTATTATACTCGACCAGAGGCTTTTGTTATACTCGGTCAGGGGACTTTGTTATGCTCGATCTGGGACTTTGTTATACTGGGCTAGGAGACTTTGTTATACTTGATCAGGGGATATGTGATACTCGATCAAGGGACTTTGTTATCCTGGACCAGAAGACTTTGTTATTCTCGATGAGGGGACTTTGTTATACTCAATCAGGGGGAATTTGTTATACTCGTCCAGGGGGCTTTGTTATACCAGGTTCAGGGGACTTTGTTATTCTCGATTAGAAAACTTTGTTATACTCGACCAGGGGACTTTGTTATACTCAATCAGGGGATATGTTATACTCGATCAGGGGTCTTTGTTATACTCGGTTCAGGTGTCTTTGTTATACCCGTCCATTGGGTTTTGTTATACTAGGATCAGGGGACTATTTTATACTCGATCAGGGGACTATGTCTTACTCGATCACGGCCCTTTGTTATACTCGACCAGGGGACTTTGTGATAATCGATCAGGGGACTTTGTTATGCTCGATCTGAGGACTTTGTTATACTGCGCCAGGAGACGTTGTTATACTCGATGAGTGGATATGTTATGCTCGATCTGGGGACTTTTGGTATACTGGACCAGGGGACTTTTATATACTTGACTAATGGACTTTGTTATACTCGATAGGGGACCTTTATTTATACTCGATCAGGGGACATTGTATACTCTGACCAGGAACTTTATTCTCGATCCAGGTGATATGTTATACTCGATCAAGGGGACTTTTGTTACTACTCGATCAGGGACTTTATATACTCGACGAGGGCACTTTTACATTTATACTCAATTAGAATACTTTATTTATATATTCGATCGGGATATGTTTACTACTCGATCGGGGACTTTGTTATATACTCGATCAGGGGTCTTAGTTGTACTCGTCCAGGGGGCTTTGTTATACTCGGTCAGGGGACTTTGTTATACTCGATCAGGGGACTTTGTCTTACTCAATCAGGGCCCTTGTTATACTCGACCAGGGGACTTTGTTATAATCGATTAAGGGACTTTGTTATGCTCGATCTGGGGACTTTGATATACTGCGCCAGGAGACGTTGTTATTCTCGATGAGGGGATATGTTATACTCGATCAGGGGACTTTGTTATACTGGACCAGGGGACTTTGTTATATTCGATCAGGGGACTTTGTTATTCTCAACCAGGGGACTTTGTTATAATCGACCAGACGCCTTTGTTATACTCGATCAGGGGACTTTGTTATACTGGACCAGGGGACTTTGTTATACTCGTTAGGGGACTTTGTTATACTATGATCAGGGGACTTTGTTATTCTCGGTCAGGGGACTTTGTTATACTCGACGAGAGGCCTTTGTTATACTCGGTGTGGTAAATTTGTTATTAATCGATCAGGGGACTTTGTTATGCTCGATCTGGGGACTTTGTTATACTGGGCCTGGAGACTTTGTTATTCACGATCAGGGGACTTTGTTACGCTCGATCTGGGGACTTTGTTATACTGCGCCAGGAGACGTTGTTATTCTCGATGAGGGGATATGTTATACTCGATCAGGGGACTTTGTTATACTGGACCAGGGGACTTTGTTATACTCGATCAGGGGACTTTGTTTTACTCGATTAGGGAATTTGTTATACTCGTCCAGGGGACTTTGTTATACTAGGAACAGGGACTTTGATATTCTCGACCAGGAGACTTTGTCATACTCGACCAGAGGCCTTTGTTATACTCGATCAGGGGACTTTGTTATACTGGACAAGGGGACTTTGTTATACTCGTACAGGGGCTTTGTTATACTAGGATCATGGGACTTTGTTATTCTCGACCAGGGGACTTTGTTATACTCGACCAGAGGCCTTTGTTATACTCAGTGTGGGGACTTTGTTATAATCGATCAGGGGATTTTGTTATGATCGATCTGGGGACTTTGTTATACTGGGCCTGGAGACTTTGTTATACTCGATCAGGGAATATGTTATACTCGATCAGGGGACTTTGTCATACTGGACTAGGGGACTTTGTTATACTCGATCAGGGGACTTTGTTATAATCGATCAGGGAACTTTGTTATACTCAACTAGTGGGCTTTTTTATAGTCAATGAGGGGACTTTGTCATACTCGACCAGGGGACTTTGTTATAATCGATCAGGGGACTTTGTTATGCACGATATGGGGACTTTGTTACACTGGGCCAGGGGATTTTTTTGTAATCGATCAGGGGACTTTGTTATACTGGACCAGGGGACTTTTTTATACTCGATCAAGGGACTTTGTTATACTCGATCACTGGACTTTTGTTATACTCGATCAAGGGACTTTGTTATACTCGACCAGAGGCCTTTGTTATACTTCATCAGGGGACTTTGTTATAGTCGGTAAGGGGACTTTGTTTTACTCGATAAGGGGAATTTGTTATACTCGATAAGGGGACTTAATGTTTGACTCGAACATGGGACTTTGTTATACTCGATTAGGGGACTTTGTTATATTCGATCAGGGTTCTACGTTATACTCGATAAGGGGCCTTTGTTATACTCGATCAGAGGCCTTTGTTATACTAGATCAGGGGACTTTGTTATACTCGATTAGGGGCCTCTTTTGGACTCGATCAGGAGACTTTGTTATATGCGATGAGGGGACTTTCTTATACTCGAGCAGGGGCTTTGTTATATTCGATTAGGGGACTTTGTTATACTCGATCAGGAGGCTTTGTTATACTTGATCAGGGGACTTTGCTATACTCGACCAGGGGACTTTGTTATACACGATCAGTGGACTTTGTAATACTCGAGCAGGGGACTTTGTTATATTCGATTCGGGGACTTTGTTATACTCGAACCAGGGGACTTTTTTATACGTGACCAATGGACTTTGTTATACTCAATGAGGGGCCTTTGTTATACTCGATCAGGTGACTTTGTTATACACGACCAGGGGACTTTGTTATACGCGATCAGGTGACATTTTATACTCGACCAGAGGACTTTGTTATACTCAATCAGGACACTTTGTTATACTTAACCAGAGGGCTTTGTTATACTCGATTAGGGGCCTTTGTAATACTTGATGAGGGGGTTTTGTTATACTCGACCAGGGGACTTTGTTATGCTCGATCTGGGTACTTTCCTATATTTGACCAATGGACTTTGCTATACTCGATGAGGGGTCTTTGTTATACTCGATCAGGGGACTTGTTATAGTCGACCAGGGGACTTTGTTATACTCGTCCAGGGGGCTTTGTTATACTAGGATCAGGGGACTTTTTTATTCTCGACCAAGGGACTTTGTTATACTCGGTCTGGGAACTTTGTTATAATCGATCATTGGACTTTGTTATGCTCGATCTGGGGACTTTGTTATACTAGGCCTGGAGACTTAGTTATACTCGATCAGGGGATATGTTATACTCGATCAGGGGACTTTGTTATACTGGACCAGGGGACTTTGTTATACTCGATCAGGGGACTTTGTTATACTCGATCAGGGTACTTTGTTATACTCGTCTAGGGGATTTTTTATACTCGATCATGGGACTTTCTTATACTCGATCAGGGGATTTTGTCTTACTCGATCAGGGCCCTTTGCTATACTCGACCAGGGGACTTTGTTATAATCGATCAAGCGACTTTGTTATGCTCGATATGGGGACTTTGTTATACTGGGCCAGGAGACTTTTTTGTACTCGATCAGGGGACTTTGTTATACTGGACCAGGGAACTTTTTTATACTCGATCAAGGGACTTTGTTATACTCGATCACTGGACTTTTGTTATACTCGATTAGGGGACTTTGTTATCCTCGACCAGAGGCCTTTGTTATACTCGATCAGGGGACTTTGTTATACTCGATAAGGGGACTTTATTATACTTGATAAGGGAATTTGTTATACTCGATAAGGGGACTTAATGTTTGACTCGAACAGGGTACTTTGTTATACTCGACCAGGGGACTTCGTTATACTCGATTAGGCGTCTTTGTTATAATCGATCATGGGACTTTGTTATACTCGATGAGGGGCCTTTGTTATACTCGATCAGAGGCCTTTGTTATACTAGATCAGGGGACTTTTTATATTCGATTAGGGGCCTTTTTGGGAATCGATGAGGGGCCTTTGTAATACTCGATCAGGAGACTTTGTTATACCCGAACGGAGGAATTTCATATACTCGTGCAGGGGGCTTTGTTATATTCGATCAGGGGACTTTGTTATACTCTATCAGGAGGCTTTGTTATACTTGATCACGGGACTTTGCTATACTCGACCAGGGGACTTTGTTATACACGACCAGGGGACTTTGTTATACTCGACCAGGGGACTTTTTTATACTTGACCAATGGACTTTGTTATACTCGATGAGGGCCCTTTATTATACTCGATCAGGGGCATTTGTTATACTCGAGCAAGGGACTTTGTTATACTCGATCAGGGGACTTTTTTATACTCGACCAGAGGACTTTGTTATACTTGATCAGGGGACCTTGTTATACTCAATCAGGGGACTTTGTTATACTCGATTAGGGGCCTTTGTTATTCTTGATGAGGGGGTTTTGTTATACTCGACCAGGGGACTTTGTTATACTCGATCAGGGTGCTTTGTTATACTCGACAAGGGGACTTTTTTATACTTGATCAGGGGACTTTGTCATACTCGATCAGTGGACTTTCCTATATTTGAGCGATGGACTTTGCTATACTCGATGAGGGGTCTTTGTTATACTCGATCAGGGGACTTTGTTATACTCGACCAGGGACTTTGTTATACTCGATGAGGGGATATGTTATACTCGATCAGGGGACTTTGTTATACTCGATCAGGGGACTTTGTTATACTTGATTTGGGGACTTTAATATACTCGATCAGGGGACTTTGTTATACTTGATCAGAGGACTTTGTTATACTCGACCAGGGGCCTTTGTTATGCTCGATTAGAAAACTTTGTTATACTCGACCAGGGGACTTTGTTATACTCCACCAGGGACTTGTTATACTCGATCAGGGGATATGTTATACTCGATCAGGGGAATTTGTTATACTCGGTTCAGGGGACTTTGTTATACTCGTCCAGGGGGCTTTGTTATACTAGCATCAGAGGACTTTGTTATACTCGATGAGGGTACTTTGTCTTACTCGATCAGGGCCCTTTGTTATACTCGACCAGGGGACTTTGTTATAATCGATTAGGGGACTTTGTTATGCTCGATCTGGGGACTTTGTTAAACTGGGCCAGGAGACGTTGTTATACTCGATCGGGGGATATGTTATACTCGATCAGGGGACTTTGTTATACTATAGCAGGGGACTTTGTTATACTCAACTAGGGGGCTTTTTTATACTCCATGAGGGGACTTTGTCATACTCGACCAGGGGACTTTGTTATACTCATCCAGGGGGTATTGTTATACTCGATCAGGGGACTTTGTTATACTTCCCTGCTACTGCAAAGAAATCGGCCGACACAGACTCGAAGGGTCTTGAAGGGTTGTCGTCGCACATTAAAGGTTCCTGTTGCTGGCTAGGTTGCAGAATCTGGCACGGTTCACAGGCACGGACGGTACTTGCAATGTCCGCGTCGATTCCGGGCAAAATACAGTCTGCTTCGCCCGTCGCTTGGTGGCCTCCACTCCTCGATGGCTGTCGTGAAGGCGGGCCAAGGTACGGCGGCGTAGGGCAGCAGGAATAACTACTCGTGGACCATACACGACGAGGTCTCCATCACAATAGAGGTCCTCGCGTATTTTCCAGTACGGGAGTAGCAATTCATGAAGGTCGTATCGGTTCGATGGAAATCCGTGAGACACACAGTCGACGAGCCGGATGTAGGAAGGGTCGGCCCGGGCTGCGGTGCGGAGATCTTCAAGGGTCTTGTCTGCATCCGGTGCTGTAGACTCTTCTGATGTGAAGACGGCCTTCAATGAAACCACTGACTTGAGGGATGCAGCAGCTGTAGAACACAACATCTCGTCCTCTGGGGTGGGGCGACTGACAGGGGCGCGGGACAGGGCATCCAGGATGCACAACAGCTTACCAGCACGCCACACAGCCGTGAAGAGATAAGGCGAGAGCTTCTCTTTCAGACGTTGAAGGCGAGGATTTTCTACTGCATCCAAAGAGTAGTGATTGATTATAGGTATAAGGGGGCGATGATCCGTGAAGAGGGTGAAGTGCTGAAGTCCTATCAGGTAGAAACGGCACTTCGCCATCGCCCAGACAACAGCCAACATCTCCAGCTCAATCGTGGCATATCGGGTCTCAGCGTCCGTCAGGAACCGGGATCCACACTGAATTACGCGGAGTTGTCCACCGCCATGGTCCTGCAGAAGGGCGTAACCAACGCCGTAGAGTCTGAAGGCGTCAGTCTGGAGGACGGTGGGTAGGGCTGGGTCGTAACAGGCGAGGACAGGTGGACTCAAGAGGGCCTGCTTGACTCGCTGGAAGGCCTCTTGATGATCTGGGGTCCACAGGAATGTCCTCCTGGGGCTAAGCAGGGGGCGTAACGGCTGGGCTGCGGCGGAGATGTCAGGTGTGAATTCAGCCAGCTGATTGACCAGACCTAAAAAAGAACAGAGGTCTGTCAGGTTGGCAGGGGTTGGAAAATCCCTTATTCCACTTACTTTCTCCGGGTCAGTTGCGATGCCTGATGCTGAGAGAGTGTACCCACAGAAGTTTACTGATGGAGCGGCGACTACAAACTTGTCAGCGTTGAGGGTAATCCCGTACTTTCGACATCTGGTGAGAACTTCATATATCCGGGAGAGGTGGGCACAGTAGTCTTCATCGTGGAGTAAGATATCATCAACCACCTTGACACAATTCGTGACTCGTTGAAGGGCCGCGTCACCACGTTGACAGAATGCATCGCCCGTAGCGGCAAATCCCATGGGGCCTCTGCAATACTGGTATCTTCCAAATGGTGTGATGAATGTAGTCAAGTGTTGGTCTTCTTCGGCCAACTCGATCTGCCAATAACCACATAAGGCGTCCATAGTTGTAAAAAACTTCGCCTTCGGGTCCACACTTCGAACAGCTGCGAAGGGTGTGGGTGAAGGATGGGCTGGATGGGAAACTTGCTGGTTAAGTTTTGACAGATCGGTGGTGATCCGTACTCCACCACGAAGTTTGGCGACGGGGACGAGAGGGTGGCACCAAGGTGAAGGTTCGTCTCCGGCCGGTTTGATGATTCCCTGAGAAACCATGGAGTCGAGCTCTTGTCTAACTAGCTCCTTGTAGGCGTGAGGAATCAAACGAGGGGTGTGGATGGCAAATGGTGTAGCACCATCCTTAAGATGAATCTTCATAGGTGGACCCACCATCGGCTTGAGTGGTGTGGATCCTAAAGATTTCTTATTAACCAACACGTCAGCAAACTCCTTGAGAAGGTAAGCTCTGCGTCAGAAGGGGACGTGTTAGTAGAGATAGGGAATTCCTTCAACCTGTTGACATGGGTGACCTTTAAGATAGGTTTAGGGAATTCCTTGGAAATAATGGCCAACTCTTGACAATGGCCATATGATAAAAGCGGAGTCGGGATACCATTATGAACATCAATCCGGGCTGAGCAAGACTGCTTACCAAAGGTAAGGGTAGCCCAGAAAGATCCCAAAGCTGGAGCCATCTTGGAACCATCAGCTGTCAGTTTCGTTGTCTGAGGAGGGGGCTGTAGGTTGCACCGGGGTATTCCCAAACTTACTAAATGTTGTGGACCAATTACTGAGACGTCAGCACCGGTGTCAGGTAACATCTGAAGACTGGATGACGAGTTACCGTAAGAAATGACGACATTGATGTGCTGGGGCGTCGTGTCTGTGGAACTACTTACACGACGGCAGGAACGACTGGACACAGCGTCTTGATGCTTGCCAGAAGGAGGGGGCGCGCCAGCACTACCTGAGGATGACTTCTTGGATCCTAGGTGGCGTCGTTTCTGTGTCTTCTTACGACAACATTTGTCATAATGGCCCACACGACCACAAAGTCTGCACTGAACTTTGCTAGCAGGGCACTTGACTGTATAAGCCTAGTGACCCTGGCGGTCGCAACTTCTGCACACGCTTTGAGCAGCTGGGCACTGGGAGACATTATGCTGTCTCGCACAGCTTTTACACAAAGCTGCTGCTGAAGGTGTGGCTGGAGGGTTAGGGGTGGGGTTACCTTGCTGCTTCTTACCCTTTCTGTAGGAAGACACCGCCCTCACCTGGTCAGGCTGTGAGCGTAAAGCTGAAGTCGCACACCTGGCGGCCTCGTGCACTCGACATTTCGTAACAACATCTTGAAGGGAGGAAGTGGGGTCGAGGGAAATGAGACGCTGAACTAGGTCTTCATCTCGGACACCCGTTAAAATGATTGTCTTAAGTTGTGTCTCTTCACAGACTTGAGAATGTCCGGGACAAACATCAACTTCCTCTGAACACCTTTTGAGCCTTACAAAAAACGCGACAAAAGATTCTCCATCAAGCTGTTTACATTGGAGGAGTTCTCTTCTCCTGAGTGCTTCGTTGCGCTGTTCCTTGACGTGTTCCTGCAACGTGTCGAGCACGGCCTCTACCGTCAGAGTTGTCGTAGGAGGCACTTGAAGTTTGTGCTCGAGAGTACGTTGTGTCTCTAAGGACAAGCACATACGAAACTGTATCATTTGTTTCGGCTGTGATAAACTTGACAAGTCAACCATTGTTGCGTAGTCCTGCCAACGTCGACGCCATTCCCGAAACATCTGATAAGAAGCGTCAGACATCAGAGAGGGAGGCGTCTGTACTGCAGCCTTTTGAGGTGTTGTTCCGACTCTGGGAAATGAGGTACCAGTACCTCTAGTCGCATCAACATCAGTAGTAGCAGACGAATCTTGTACGGTAGATCGTTGTGGGGAGGCTAACAGAGAAATCAAAACGTCAAATCTGGCTTGATCCTCCTTTCTTCTAAGGTCATCCTCACATTTACATATGTCTTCGAGTTCTCTGCGTGTTTGTTCCTCTTTGTGGCGTCGTCTTTCAGACTCTTTGTACCTAATTTCTTCCTCTTCTCTCCTTGCAATATCGTCCTGGCGTCGAGAAGTTTCCATCCACTTTATCAGTTGAAGGAGATCTGTGGACGCATGTATCGCAGGAGAGCTGGCTCGCGACGAGAGAGGAGATTCTGTGGGTGACTCGGCATTGTCACTGTGAGGAGCGTGGGGCGTAAGCGTGGGTGGGGAGAGGTCTCCCACACTAAAACTCATAATCCCATCGTCCAGGGTATCATTTTGATCCCTGTGAGACATGCCGACTGCTTCTGTACTCTATCTGTGCAAAAGACCGGGTCAGCCCCTCGTAATCTATGCACAGAATTACAGAAGTCTGAAGAAAGTCACAAGAAAATACTGTATAAGGTGAATGCGTGTGTGTGTGTGTGTGT
>NW_024711160.1:0-20962 GCF_018991925.1 Homarus americanus | reverse complement strand
TCTGGCACAACTCCAGTGTCTAATAATTTTGTAAATAAGTTTACGAGGGGTCCGCTAATCTGTTCCCTACACTCTTTTAAGACTCGAGGGAAAATTTCATCCGGCCCTGGGGATTTTGTATTCTTTAGTTTATTTATCTTCTTAAGAACATCCTCTTTTCTGATAGTGATATTCTTTAATTTCTCTTCTTCATTTCCCTTAAATATCAGTTCCACCTCCGGAATTTCATCGCAAATTTCTTCTGTGAAAACTGATAAGAAGTAGCTGTTCAATGCTTTGCTTATTTCTTCACTGCCATTTATCAATTCTCCCCTCCCTGACTTTAAAGGCCCAACTTTGTCCTTGACCTTTGTCCTATATACCTGGAAAAATCCCTAGGGATTCGCCTTGGATTCTCTTGCTATTTTGATTTCATAGTCTCTCTTTGCTTTCCTTACATTTTTCTTAACATTCCTAGATAGATCATTATACCTGTTTCAGAGCTGCTCCTCCCCTCCCTTTAATTTCTTATATATTCCTTTCTTTATTCCTATGTCATGTTTAAGTTTTCTGGTCATCCACCTTGGCTCATTCTTATTTGACCTAATTTTTCTATATGGTATATTTTGTTCTTGTGCTTTATTTAGTATACTAGTGAATAAATTATAGTCATGATCAATTGTTGTGTCATTTATGACCTCACCCCTTCCTACTGGGAACTGACGTGACTGTTCCCAGGTGACCTCACCTAGGTACCTTCTTAACCCCTGATAATCCGCCAACCGAAAGTTTGGGACTCTGACCATATTGTCATTGTTTTTCGTTTCCCAATTTAGGGTGAACCTGATTTCTCTGTGATGACTGTTACGTAGTTCTTCCCCTACTGTGATATCTCTGATAATATTTTCTTTATTTGTTAATACTAGGTCTAATATATTGTCACCTCTAGTAGGTTCTGTAATTAGTTGCTTCAAAAAATTGTCCTGTACTGCATCCAGGAAGTCTTCAGATTCATAGTCGCCTACAATGTTGTCCCAGTCAATATTTCTGAAGTTGAAATACCCCATAATGCATAGGTTGTTATATTTTGCTGCACTACTCATTTCCTGCCATATGGGCTGAGCTGCTTCTTTGCCAAGACTTGGGGGCCTGTAAATCACTCCCATAATTAGTTTTTCTCTTCCTTCCGCGATTTCTACCCACACAGACTCGGTTCCTATTTCACCCTTTATTGAATTATTAGTACAACATTTTAACGTATCCTTGACGAAGAGTGCGACCCCTCCCCCCTTCCTACCTTCCCTGTCCTTGTGAAAAAGGTTGTACCCTTCGATGTGGTACTCTGATAAAAAAAGTTTTGCTCGCCAGATTCATCCAAGTTTCGGTGATTGCTATGACGTCTACATTCTCGGTACATACAACCGCTCTCAGCAAGTCTATTTTATTTCTAACGCTCCTACTGTTTGTATAGTATACATTTAAACCTACTCTTCCCTGGTCCTGTTTTACCCCTTGTCCTGAGCAACTAATTTTACTTCCCAGGACCTGCTTGTTTTTTGACTCCCACTTTCCCCGACCCCTCTCTACTGGCGAAACATGAAATGCTAGTGACAGGGGGGAAGGAGGTTCAGGGGAAGAATAAAGGAAGGATTGAAGTGAATTTTAGGAAGAGAGAATAGGTGCAGTGGCTAAACACCGCTTGCGTGAGGGAGTACAAGTTGGAGGCAGCAGCAACTCGCCCGGACGCTGCCGGGAGGCGACAGGACAGAGCCAGGCTAGCATCAGGTCAAGCGTCAGGTGCGTGTTGGGTTGGGCAATGGATTCTCAGTGCTTGGTCGGCTTGATTGTGTGTGTTGTTTTCTTGTGTGGAGGAAATGTCTTGGTCTTCTTCTTAGCTTGATGTCGATTTTCTTCTAACTCTCCTCCTCTTCTTGCTCTCTTGAAGTGTCCATTCATTCGTGTTTGGGCCTTGTTGTTCGTCTTCCTCGTGTCTTAAGTCCTCATATGTGTGGAAGAAGTCGGAGACGGTGAGGTTGACCACGTGGGCTTCAGCTCCACGGGCCTCGTGGTGTTCTTGGTTCTGTGTGGTGGGTGTTTTTTCTTGAGTTTTCTTTTCTTGGGTTTTTGTTTCTTGGTTTTTCTTTTCTGTTGGTTTTTTCTTGTCTTGGGAGCGTACAGCAAGGAGGGCCTCTTTGTAGCTCAGTTTCTTGTCGAGACGAGCCTTGGCTATCTTGCATTCCTCCTTCCATTTCGGGCAGGTCCGATCGGCGGAGGAGTGTGGACCGCCACAGGCAGCGCATTTTTTAACTGTGTTGGGGCAGACCGTGTAGCGGTGTCCGGGGCTGCTGCACAAGGAGCAGGTGTCCTCCTGCGCCTCACACTTGTTTACAGTGTGTCCGTAGTGCTGGCATTTGTAACAGCGTTTCGGTCTGCAGTAGGGCTTGACTGGCACAGTTACCCACGCCAGTTTAGCCTCCTTGGGTAAGGTTGTGTGGTGTCCGATGAGGGCAGTAGTGTCGGACAGCTTCTTCACAACTTGGAGTTGCCCCTTGAGGAGCTCACTCAGCTCTGCTTGGTCCACGTGGGCAATTCTGGCGTGGGAGATTACTCCCAGCTTCAGGTTGTCCCACTTGTAGGCAATCATTTTAAATGGAATGCCGTTGATGTCTGGGATCTCCGCGAGCTGTACGGGCATACCCTTCTCGGCGAAGGTGATCTTGATGTCACCATGGAGCTTCAATCGTTCCACCTTGGTGACCCCCACGATCTCATTAGTTTCAAAGAACTTCTTGAGAACTAGGAGGTTTAATTTCTTGGGGCAGGTCGGCGTATCAGGACGTATCCGCGCCACGTTATCAAACTCGTAACCGTTCATGGTGAGAGAGGGTTAGAGACCGATGATGATGATGATAATGGAGATAAAATGGCAATGGCTTGCCATGGGAAGGGAGAGAAGAGGTAAGGTAGAAGGAAAGTTATGAAACGGGAAGTAAAGTAGTAGAAAATAAGAGCAGGTGGGCTATCCACCTAGCAGAGACGATTTGATTGGCTGTGGTGAAGGCCGCACTAAGAGGTCGCCTGAGCTCAAGGGAACGGGGGGAGGAGGAGGCTAAGCTAGCTAGCAAGGGCGTGTTTGTTATTGTGTTAGTTGGAGAGGTCTACTCGGTCCTTGTGTAACTAGTAGAATACTCTCATCTTTTGTTTACTATTTCGTGTACAATAGTTCTGGCTCTTGAGGGTTATGGAGAAGGCTTTTTGGCCACCAACTGTGTGATCTTCTGGTGTCCTGTTTTTAGTCGATGGTATAATTCGTCTTCCATTACTTCTAGTTTGTACCATACTAGCTGTGCTTGGCTGTATGTTCTTATGTTCAGTGGTAAAATATTGTATTTTTCGTGAAGCTCTTCAATTTTGGTTGTGTATGGGGGACGTTGTTTGGAGGCTCTGCGGATGGCTTTGTTCTGTGTTGCCTGAAGTTTTAATTGGTTGGTAAGGCTGATCGTGTTTAATGGTATTGGCGGGTATTCAAGATGGGGGCGGACAAGTGCTTTAAATAGGTGTAGTTGTATTTTCTCTTCCATTTTGCCGAATCTTCTTAATTTGGTAAGCTGTATTTGGGCTAGTCTATTGCGCTCTGTTATGTGTTTATTTATTCCGGTTCTTGTTATTGTTAGCCCCAGTATTTTTCCTTCGTTTGAGTATTGTATTTCTTCGTTGTTTACTGTGATTGGTGCTGGGTTTATCCTTGAAATGTGTATGATTTTCAGTTTCTGTGTATTAGTTTTTATTTTCCATTTCTTCTCGTAATTATTTATTTGTATTATGGTACGAGCTGTTTTTAATGCCATCATCTGTTTGGCCTTGCCTGGATGGCGGATGATCTGGGTGACATCATCAGCATATGCGATGTATTCACCGTGAAGTGGTGGCGGCATGTCTGAAGTGTAGATTGTATAAAGAGTTGGGGATTTAGAATATAGTTAAAAGTCTACCCAGATCCCAACAGGCAACAACAATAAAAAAAACTTTAACAAACAAAGAAAATCGGACTATAAAAGGGTAGACAAAGGATGCGAGTTTTTGTTGTGTATAATAAAGTACCATAAATTCCTTAACAAAATATTCAGCTTTCTATAGTTTACCCTTAACCATACTTAACCTAAACATACGCAATATTGGCTTAACAATATATACATATTTATACAACATACAACAATTTGAAGCAAGTGGAGGTGGGGGAGGCAATATAGGATAACAAATACTTAAGTGCGGAGCTGAGATGTTTGACGAGTAAGGCTGAGTATTGAAGACGATGGTAGGTAGTCACTGTGCCGTAGGTTTCCAGGATTTATACAATTTACGAGGATCAGGATTTGGGATGCGTGTAGAGTGAGAGCCAATCACAGAGGAGAATGCCAGAAGTACCCTGCACTCTGATCCTGGCGTTGCTACGTGTGCGTCCGCACTGTGGAGTAGGTCTACCAGTGTAGTGGATTTCTCCCCACCCTACGACTAGCAAAATTTCTATATTTTCACCTTCTCTGTTTGATTTGATCGTGTGCTGCCTGTGCGTCCGTCCACCTGCGTTTCTCGGCTTCCGCCGTGGCGGGGCGGTTCTTCCTACGCTTTACCAACACTGCCTAAGCTAAGACGACAATCAGAACACCCGCGTTGGCCCTTTGCTTGCCCGGACCTGCTCCGGCCCTCCCTCTGCCTCGTCCTGATTGTGGTTGTTGCACCCTCAGGGCATTTTGCCTACCCCCTCACGCAAGCGGTGTTTAGCCACTGCACCTGTTCTCTCCTTCTAAAATTCACTTCCATCCTCCCTTTATTCTTCCTCTGAACCTCCTTCCCCCCTGTCACTAGCATTTTTCTAGTTCTTCTATTTCTCCCCTACAAACGCTGTTTGTCGCTGAGTAGCCGACCCCGCGAATTCCCCAGTGTATGCCTCGTAGTCTAGGTCAACCAGCGCCGCCATACATCACGGAGCGGGGGTCAACTACTAAGCCACGCCAACTCCCGCTATTTAAGACCTGACCTCGTGGTCACACATCGCTCCTGAACTAAGAAGACCTCTCAACAAGACCTCCTGCTGGACCCGGAACTGTGAAGACCGCCCTCTCTCTTGTGCCATTGTTGGCCATCTTCCCGGACCGGACCATCCACGACTGTCATCGTCCACAACAACTCACGAGCGTTCTCGGTTTATCGAGCATTAGCTTGCCCTCCCCACTGGTGGTGTGAGTGACCCACACTCCAGCTGGAGAGCAGTTATAGCGCGATATTCCCGGCGTGGTTTGAGCTCTTTTCCTTCTACTGCTATTTTTCCTTTTTCGCTCTGGCCTAGGGACCTGCACCCTCAAAAGTGTATTCGTCCTGCGGTCCCCCCTGTAACTGTTCACCTCCCTCCCAGGAGATTGTGAACACGAAAGGGGGTTGGAGCAAAACCCATCCCAGCCGAGTCTTTCCAGGAAAACCGTGATCGTGCGGGTCCACCTGGAAAGAGGGTAGCAATCCTTATCCTTCCCAATAGGCACACTTAGCTCACGTCTATAAGTGAGCAGTCACATACACTAGGAAGTAGGCTTCCCCAACGGGGCTCCGGGAGAGAAGCTCAGGAACCACTCTACGACCACCAGCCAGTGGGGAGTGCTGAAATTCCTCTGCTACTTACTCAACCGGAATAGGTAGGTTTTAATAAAAAAAAAAACAAAAACACAACAACCACCGGTTATGGAGCGCGTACGCCCTCCTAACCGCGACCCCCGCCTGAACCGCCAACCTGACGACCCGAACCACGACAGGCTCCGCACAGAGAAAGCGGACCAGTTACGCGCCTTCAATGAAGCCCTGAAAAGCAGGAACACTGCCACCACCTCCAACAACTCCACCACCACTGCTACCGCCACTGAGGACGACAACTGGACGAAGGTAGAAAACAAAAAACGCCGACGTGCTTTTTCGGGAAACGAATGCCGTCAAGCAGCCCAAAAGGCACCCATCACCACCACCAGCTCACCTCCAACGACACTGCCAAAATTCCGGATCACGAAAACGGACGCAAAAACAACATATGCCGCCGTCACAGAGATGGAAAAGCTAAATCCACTGGCCAAGTTCTCAGTGCGGCCCAACCTAAAGGGGGAGATGATTATTCACCCCAAAGACAAGGACTCCGCCACCACCCTCGACACTTACCTGCAAAACACCACCACCGTTGCATCAACCAAGCTGGACCCCGCCCAGAAACTGATGAAGTCGGTAGTCCTCCGGTACCCAAAGGAACTACCCCTCGAACCCCTGGAGAACCACCCGAAGATCCTAAAAGCCGAGAGATGCTCTCCCCCGTCCGACAAGACGGCCACCACAAAACAGGTGCTCATAACGCACTACGGTTCACCCCCTAGCACCATAGACCTCAAAACCTGGGGGATCTACGAAGTGAGGCCCTTCGTCCCAGAGCCCCTGCGGTGCTTCAGATGCCAGAAATACGGGCACCATCAGACAAGGTGCACGTACAAGGAAATCTGCGCACAGAAGCACGGCACACACTCCTGCCTCACCAAGTTGAAAAATGGAGAAAAAATTGCCCCCAAGTGTGCCAACTGCGGGGGCAAACACCACGCCTGGAACCCTGGATGCTCCGAGAGGACAAAGAGGGTCCAGGCAAACCGACCAGCAGCAAGACCGGCCCCCACCGCCTGCACACCAGCCCCACCAAGTACCTTCGTGTGGGGAACCCAAAGGCCAAAACAACAAAGCCAACCTCCTCAGTCGTGTCAACACCCAAAGTGCAGCCCAGTTTCCTGGCCTCACTACGGCCACACCTCAGCCACCCAAGCAGCAGACAACGACAACCACTAAAAAGACAAAAGAAGCACACACCAAGGCACCAGAAGGAATGATACACGTATCAGACCTAGCCAAGGTACTGACAACCTTCGCGGAGGGCCTAGCCGGACTACTGGGCCACAAGATCCAACCCACACAGCTCCAAATACTCATGGGGAGCGTCCTCGGGCAAGTCGCCACAGCTCCAGCCACCTCAGTGGAGGAAGCCACGCCGGTCCTCACACGAGTGACAGCCGAGGTACACTCTACACCGAAGAAGGCCACCAGAGAACCCAAGATACCGACAGCTCCCAGAAAGAAATTGGACGTTTCAACTCCCCTGAACCGAACCACGGCCCAGAAGGCAAAAACCACAGAACACGAAGATGTGAACCTGATTCAGTTGGAATCGGACTTGGACATTTCCATCGAGGACCACCAGAAGTCCCCGATGAAACAGTGGTGGAAAACATCAGCACCCTGAACATCCTAACATGGAATGCTCAGGGCATCAAAAACAAGAAACACCTCCTACAAGAAGCAGCAGCCAAGAACAAGCTTGACATCATACTGCTACAAGAAACACTTCTACAAGAACACCACTGTTTCAAATTCAGTGGTTACAAGACATACAGGAGGCATTTCACGCAGGCGTCAACAAGAGGATGTATGATCTTAGTCAAGACAAGCATACCCTCCGCCGATGTCACGCAGCAATTTCCATGTGGGAAAACATCGAGACACAGGCCGTCAAAGCAACCCTCCAAGAACGGGAATTAACTGTTCACAACATCTACAAGAACCCAAGGGGCTCACTGGAGGTGACTCAATTATTTGCTTCGGCCGCTGACCACGCCACACTCATAGGAGGGGATTTCAACGCACATCATCCCTTCCTAAGCTCGGCAAGCCCCACAAATGAAGACGGCCTACACCTATACACCACCTTTCAAGATACACCCGAGATCTGCCTCCTGAACACCGGAGAGCCCACCCACACTAGGGGAGGAAGGCTAGATCTAACCTTCGTCTCCAGTGCACTACAGCCTTCGGCCTCCTGGCAGCTACACCCCACGCTGACCAGCGACCACTTCGCCACCCTAACAACGCTGAAGGTGAACAAACTCCCCACTCCACCCCCCCGAGATGGAGATACAATACCCAAAAGGCAGACTGGGGACTCTTTAAGAAACACCTGGCTAAGTGGCGCGAAAAATCACAGCCGGCCGGCGCAGCACCCGTGGACGAGACAACCCTCTACCAACAATTGGTTGAGGCGTTTCACCAAGCGGCAGAAGAGGCTATCCCAAAAACAAAACCCACATCAAGACAGTACAATGATTACTGGTACTACTGTCCCAGGGTGAGAGAACTCAACCACAGAGTGAACATGGCCCGAAGAAACTACAGGAGACATCCCACGGAAACAAACAGACATCTCCTGCAAGTCATAGTTAAGGATACCAGGGAAGAGAAGGAAGAAATAAAAAGCGTAAGCTGGCTCAAGTGGTGCTCCGAACTGAACGAGCACACCTCCCTTGGCAAGATGTGGGCCCAGATCCGAAGGGCATCTGGGAAGGCAACACCACCACCACCAACCCATCCCAACCCAGAAGAGGAAGCCGAGAGACTTGCAAAACTGTTCTCCGACCGAGCAGCAACGAAAAACCTCCCGAGACAGGCGGAGGAGACACAACGGCGTCTGCGACAGGTCAGACTCCAGATGATCGAAGAGGCCTGCAACAGTGAAGATGACACCGACAGACCTTTCAACCAGCAAGAACTCCAGAAGTCGCTAAAACGAAGCAAGGACACAGCACCAGGGGCCGACAGGATAACCTACTCCATGCTTTCCCATGCCGGTACAGCCGGACACGAGGCTCTGCTACAAGTCATCAATGCTTCGTGGACAGCACAAAGACTCCCACCGGAATGGAAGAAGGCAGATATACAGCCCATTCCGAAGCCCAGAGAACCAGACAAACCGAGGCCCATCTCCCTTCTCAGCTGCATAGCGAAGACGGGAGAAAGAATGGCTCTCAACCGACTCAAGTGGAAAGTAGGCAACACACACCCTCACATCTTTGCTTACACCGAGAATACCGGCACAGGCAACAACATCGCCGAGATACTCAGCACAGTGGACTACAAACCAGCTCTGGTGGTCTTCCTCGACCTGGAGAAGGCCTTCGAACTAACAAATCCACTGGCCATTACAACGACGCTCGCTGAAAAAGGCGTCAAAGGAAGGTTGCTGGGGTGGATCCAGAACTACCTCACACAGAGAGAAGCAAGAGTACGCTTTCAGGGAGCAACCTCAAGCTACAGGGTCCATGAAAACGGAACCCCACAAGGAAGCATCCTCAGTCCAATGCTGTTCAATGTCCTGATGGAAAATCTTGTCAAACTTCCTTTCAGACAAACAGCCAAGCTCCTATGCTATGCAGACGACTTACAGCTTATAGTAAGAGGATCAAACAGACTAGCCAACACGCAACATGCACTCCAACTTATAGAAGAGGAGTGCAACAGACTTGGACTCAAGATAAATCCAGCCAAGTCGAAAGCGATGGCCATCTGCACAGACACTCCAGACAAGATGCTCTCCATACAAAACACGCCGGTAGTCTGGACCAACACCCACCAGTGCCATGGAATCTGGTTTGACCAGAAACTCACTTTCAAGCTGCAACTCGAGTATCTCAGGCACAGGACGAAGAGCAGACACAATATAATGAGGTCGCTCACCAGCACAACTGCAGGAGCAAACCTCCATGTGCTCAAAGCCTACTACACGGCCGCCATCAGATCGCTGGTAGATTACAGTGCTCCAGCACTCATTGCACTGAGAGAAGACCAGATAGCCAAGCTAGAAGTCATCCAAAATAATGCTCTCAGGACCATGCTCGGAGCACCCATGTGGACCAGAATTTGCAATTTGCAAATGGAAACCGAACTACCACCCCTGGCAGTACGAGTCAAGCAAGTGACAGCCGGTCTCCTCGCCAAAATCTGTAGATCAGATAAGCCCACAGCTGCCAAAATTCGAATCAGTGCCTCCCTCCACCTCGACCACAGAGTGCGAGGGGCCACCTGGTCGCACGAGGCAAGCGAGGTCATCCGACACCTGCAAGCAGAAACACTCGTCAAGAACAACCAAGACACACTCGACAATGGTTACGTTGTTCCTCCACCATGGAGCCCTCCACCAGCCACATTCAAAATTACCGACCTAGGCGATAGTAAAGCCAACCTCCAGAAGGAGGACCTCAAAAAAATAACTCTGGAAGCCATCGCCACCGAGACACTGGCTGATGCAGCATCATACTTCACAGACGGCTCGGTGGATCCAAAACATCATACATCCGGAGCGGCCTTCTACACCCAAGGTCAGACCCTCCGATGGAGACTTTCTAATGACTGCTCCACCCTACAAACAGAGCTGGTAGCAATCTCAAAGGCCCTACAACACGCTGCAACGCAACACAACAAGTCATCATAATTCACACGGACTCGAAATCGGCCATGCAAGCGCTGCAACACAGTCAACCAAAAGACAACGCCCACATCATAACCTCGATCCTCGCACAGCTACAGGAATTCCAAAGACAAAACCGCCCAGTCGTCTTACACTGGATTCCCAGTCATGTAGGGATCGGAGGAAACGATGTGGCAGACGAAGCAGCCAAGGCAGCTACACGTTCTAGTAGCGTACACATCCAAGTTCCAGCAAGTGTGCAACAGATCAAGAATCACCTCAGAAAGACTAGCAAGCTCCACATCAAAAAGAGCTTCCTTCACGCACTCAACGCTGGTTCCCAATCAGCCAAATGGTACCTGGCGGCTACAAAAGGGGAACCACCTTTCGCTGACAAGAAAACACCAAGACAAACCCAAGTCAGCCTTCATCGACTACGACTAGGGTACAAGTGCTCCTGGCAGATGATCGGAAATGACGTCATGGAATGCACCTACTGTCAGGAGCCAGCAGCCAACCCACTTCAACACTATCTCCTCGACTGCGAGGTCACACAAAGCCTCCGAAACAGAACTCAAATCTCCCAAGAAACACACACAACACCAGCGGCCACTCTAACCCGAAAGGCCCAAACAAACCACATTCACCACCTTCTCCGGGTCATCACACGATACCCACCACCCAGATAGCTTAGAAAGTATCCTCTCCCAACAAGTGCAGACCCCAGTTCGGGGGGCGCGCCACTCCGAAACTGACCACGTTCAAGAGTGGGGGTTGGTGGTAAGCGTCCACTGATCGGGGGCCCGCTCACACTTGCAACCTGCAGTATCCTTCCAAATCTGCAGGTGGGACCACCTCCAATCCCAATCCGGTCTGGCTACTCCTGGAGCTCCAGTCGGAACCACCAAACGGGCCGCCTATAGGCAAAGGCCCGTGTCGGACTACGGTCCGACAATCTCAACAACAACAACGGTGATCTCTCTCTTTCTACCTACAGCCGCAGCCAGCAACACCTCCTCCTCCGCCGCTGCCTGGCGGCCCTCGCTCCCGCCGGCGAGCATGGCGACCCACAAGCTGTTCTTCTCTGAGCATCCTCACCAACCAGCTCTCTCTACATCACGCTTGTAACCATGCTGCCTTCCCAGCACCAAGCTGCATTGTACATCCAATACAACATGTATATAGAGAGCACATTGTGAGTTTCCTTTCTCCATCCCATCCTGAGTGTGAACACAAACATCTCATACCCCACAAATGGTGACTCCCGGAGATTCGCACTCACACAGGATGGAGGAGAAACTGATCACGTTCCCAGTCTTCAAGCAGCATGGAAGACTGGCTTATCCACACAGAAGCAGCTCTCATCGGCTCTACAGCTACTGTCTCTACACCGCAGGTTAGACACCCTAGAGCAGCTCTGCTACTCTAAGCAGACACCAGCTCCTCTTCCTGCCCCAAGCACCACATCCTACCGACCCCAGCACACCAGTCCTGCCTCAGACGCCGACCCCGGCCCAGCAGTAACCCCTGCCGCCCCTGACGCGGCCTCTCTTCTTAAGTGCGGACCCACACACCCCTCTTTTCTCCCTCAGGTACTCCCTGCTAATGTCCTGCACCCTGCTGCTGTCGTGGACCCAGCTGCTGTCACGAGCCCTCATCCGCTTCCGCTGACGCAGCCCCTGCTCCTGACCCAGGCCCACACACCCCAGCAGGCGCATCTGACGACTCTGTACCTGCCGTGAGGGCAGCACAACATTCATCGCCTCCACACACCCTTTTTCTCCCTCTCTTCTCCCACAGATAGTGTGTATATAGACAGTTGTATCCAGTGACCGGCTCATCCACGCCATCGCCGTTGTCTCACATGTGGCATGCACCGCCCGTTCTGCCTCACATGTGCTCAGCAACTCTGCAGACAACAAGTCTCTTACACCGCCTGGAGGGAAGGGGGAGTATTGTAGTGGATTTCTCCCCTACAAACGCTGTTTGTCGCTGAGTTGCCGACCCCGCGAATTCCCCAGTGTCTAGGTCAACCAGCACCGCCATACATCACGGAGCGGGGGTCAACTACTAAGCCACGCCAACCCCCGCTATTTAAGACCTGACCTCGTGGTGATCTCTCTCTTTCTACCTACAGCCGCAGCCAGCAACACCTCCTCCTCCGCCGCTGCCTGGCGGCCCTCGCTCCTCCTTCGCCTGCCTGGCGGTCCTCTCCTGCCGGCGAGCATGGCACCCACGTTTCGTCCTTCTCTGAGATCCTCACCAACCAGCTCTCTACATCATTTTGTAACTATGTTGCTCTTCCCAGCACCAAGAAGGTTGCATTGCACATCCAATACAACATATAGAGAGTTACCACAGAGTTTCTCCATTCCATCCTGAGTAGGAACCAAAACAATCTCATACTCCACACCAGCGTGGCTTTGGTGGTAAGTGTGGGAGTCAGTCATCAGTTGGAAGGTGTAGGGAGAGGAGCCACTACACAGCATACGCAGATGATGTCACACAGATAGTCAGGTACCCGGAAAATCCAAACAAATGATGGCCATTAGAACAAGCAGAGAAATAGAGATAATAAACAACTATGAACGAAAATGGAAGATAAAAACCAATGTCCAAAAACTCAAAATAATTCACATCGCAAAAACAAACCCATACCCTATTATTGTCAACAACCAACAAATACCATATGCTGCCAACGGAAAAATATTAGGACTCAAGATATCCAGAAGCGGAATAATCCCCCACATCAACGAAAGAATAGCTATGGCAAAATCACAACTTACAAAGCTCAGAAGATTCCGCCAATTAAACACCAACACGCAATTGCACCTATACAAAGCATTGATCAGACCACACTTAGAATACCCTCCGATACCTCTGAACACAATCGCAAGAACAAATCAACTTAAATTTCAAGCAGTGCAAAATATAGCCCTCAGAAGAGCGGCAAAACACCAGCCACCATACACACAAACAGCACAAGACATACACACAGAACACGGCATAGACCCACTCAACACCAGAATACACACCCAAGCAAATGCAATATGGGAAAAAATCCAGCAAGAACAGGATCCCATACTAAACAAACTAATTGAGGAAAACAACAACACATCGCACAGATGGTGGCCTAGAAGCAGGAAAAATGATAACGAAGAACCAGAGCCTCCATATACACAATAAAAAAGAACCAAAAGATGGGCACAACTCTCCAGTCACACAAGGACCTGGAGGGACCCCACAAATAAACAAAAACCTAAATAGTTCACAAACACCCACAATAAAAACAAAAACAAAAAAAAACTAAAAACGAAAAAGATGGGGATCATCCCTCCAGTGCCACAAGGACCTGGAGGGACCCCCCCCCCCCTAACATAATATGCCCCAAGGAAACATCAAATAGAACAACTTAGCTTAGCTTGGCTGAGACCGGCCTTCCCTAACCCCATGAGCCACTAAGGCAGCACTGTTGACGGAAGACAAAAAAACCCGTCTCCGCAAGGTGGATAGCCCACCTGCTGTTAACCTCCTCCTCTATTTCCCACTTCTGAACTTTACCTTGTACTGTACCCTTCTTGCACCCTCAGAGCTAGTGCTATCTTCTCTCCGTATAACCAACCAACCAACCAACCTACCTCTCTTTCTACCTACACCAGTCTTCATACAACACCTCCTCCGCTCCTGCCTGGCGGTCCTCGCTCCAGCCGGCGACCATGGCGACCCACACCTCGTGGTGACCGCCTTTTCCACCTACAGCCAATATTCAAGTAACACCACCTCCTGCTCTCCTGCCTGGCGGTCCTCGCTCCCGCCGGCGAGCATGGCGACCCACAAGCTGGCCCTCCTCTGAGCATCCTCACCAACCAGCTCTCTCTACATCACGCTTGTAACCACGCTGCCACTTACCAGCACCAAGCTGCACTGTACATCCAATACAATATGTATACATAGAGCACATTGTGAGTTTCCTTTCTCCATCCCATCCTGAGTCGAACCAAACAACCCGTACCCCACAACTCCTTAGCACTGCACTGTACAGTACAACAATATATACATATACAGAAAACGCATTGTGAGTTTCTATTCTACCTCATTCCTGAGTGTGAGATATCTACATGTACGTACGTTTGTGTGCCCATACTAAGAGACAATAGACAACTTAAGAGAATTGACAACTGGCTACATACAGTACCCTACACTTGCATGGTCTATATACTGTACATGCCAAACCAATTGTAAATGTATGCGATGATTTTACTGAACAGTAGCAACAACAGGAGCAATAATAACGACATGAATAATAATAATAATAATAATATTATTATTATTATTACTAATACTGTACTATGTAATAATAATAATAATAATAATAATAATAATAATAATAATAATAATAATAATAATAATAATATTATTATTATTATTATTATTATTACTATATTATTATTATTATTATTATTACTATATTATTATTATTATTATTATTATTATTACTATATTATTATTATTATTATTATTATTATTATTATTATTATTATTATTATTACATAGTACAGTATTAGTATTATTATTATTTTTACTATATTATTATTATTATTATTATTATTATTATTATTATTATTATTATTATTATTATTATTATTATTATTATTACAGTATTAGTATTATTATTATTATTACTATATTATTATTATTATTATTATTATTATTATTACTATATTATTATTATTATTATTACATAGTACAGTATTAGTATTCCATCTTTATACACTAGGTGTCTCAGATAAACAAACAACGGTCACTAGTGATACGTGAGGGTGTTGGTAAAGTCAAAGGTTTTTCTTTTCTACGGATTTTCAGTGAAAATAGCACGTATAGATAAAAATGGGCCGAGGAGATGAAGATGGAGATACAGGAACTCGGGAATCAAAGCGACGACGTAAGGGAGTAACTGAGGTGACCAAGAAAACAGGAGCAGCAGCCAGCGAGAGTGATTCTCCGGCAGTAGGGGTCGCCGCGGCCCAACCCCGTCCACCCAACAAAGAGAAGACCACCACTGTTACCGACACCTACCAGGTCGGCCACTGTTGCTCTTATTGTAAAATTATGGTTTCGGTCATCCAGCGATTTTTAGGATTTTAAGTTTGGGAATCATTAGTTTAGACAATAGACGAGTAGTCAATCGGTCGGGATTTTTTCCTAAGATGGCAGGTCAATGGGTAAAGAAGGTAAGTTTTCGTTATCCACCCATCACCTTTTTTCACATGAAAATTTTTTATTTTCGCGAGTATTCTTGCTGTTTTAGATGATTCTGACATTTATCTTTGGGGCAAATCACGTGTTTTATATTAATTTTTTTATTTAGGTAAGGTTTGTTGGTTGGTGCCTTTGGTGGGAGAATAGATTAGGTTAGGGTAGGTTGGTTGGTTCCTTTGGTTTGAGAATATGTTATTTTGGGAGTATTTTTTGGCAAAAAATTAACATTTTAATTTTAACAGAAACCGCTAATTTACACAAAAATGGAGGTCAGATTTTAGGAAAACACAAAAAATAACCTATTCTCATAACAAAGGAACCAACCAACCTAACCTAACCTATTCTCATACCAAAGGAACCAACCAACCTAACCTTACCTATTCTATTCTCATACCAAAGGAACCAACCTAACCTAACCTATTCTTATAACAAAGGAACCAACCAACCTAACCTATTCTCATACCAATGGAACCAACCAACCTAACCTAACCTATTCTCATACCAAAGGAACCAACCAACCTAACCTTGCCTATTCTATTCTCATCCCAAAGGAACCAACCAACAAAACCTAACCTATTCTTATAACAAAGGAACCAACCAACCTAACCTAACCTATCTCATACCAAAGGAACCAACCAACCTAACCTATTCTCATAACAAAGGAACCAACCAACAAACCTAACCTATTCTCATAACAAAGGAACCAACCAACCTAACCTTACCTATTCTATTCTCATCCCAAAGGAACCAACCAACCTAACCTAACCTATTCTCATAACAAAGGAACCAACCAACAAACCTAACCTATTCTCATAACAAAGGAACCAACCAATCTAACCTTACCTATTCTATTCTCATCCCAAAGGAACCAACCAACCTAACCTAACCTATTCTCATAACAAAGGAACCAACCAACAAACCTAACCTAACAAAAAAAAGTGATTTGCCCCAAAGATAAATGTCTGAATCATCTAAAACAGCAAGAAAACTTGCAAAAAAAATTATTTTTCATGTGAAAAAAGGTAATGGGTGGATAACGAAAAATAACCAAAGAATACACTTAAATTCGCTAAAGTAATGATATTTTTAGATAAATTGGGCCAAAAAATGAACAAAATAAGGGTTAAAGTAGCTAAAAAGTCGGTAATTATGCAGTTTACAACAACCACAGAATTCCAGAATTCGCTACACTCAATTGGGTGCTGGACAACTCGTACCCAAGCAAATCGTACCCATCAAAGCATGTCAACTCATACCCAATTATCAGATAGCTTGTACCCAATTTACGAAACGGTTCGTACATATATATATATATATATATATATATATATATATATATATATATATATATATATATATATATATATATATATATATATATATATATTTGTGTGTGTAGTGAATCTCTCCTCTAAACAACTAGACAATGATACCTTGTGTGCCCTCGGCTATGGTTTAAGTTTTGATGGTTCTAACAAGGGAGTCGACAGTGTTGACATAGCAAGAGGATTTTGCAATTTGGAGAAATTCAGTAATTTGACAAGTGAAGAAGTGAACATGTGTAAAGGTTTTGTGTATGCATCTATGTCGAAGCCTTGTGTTCCAAACTGTCCAGAAAGATTCACCAAAGCAATCCAAGCCCTTAAGAAAAATAAGGATCTACATGTCACTAAAGCAGATAAAGCCAACACAGTAGTGATTTTAAACAAAGATGATTATATCTCTAAAATGAATAACCTTTTATGTGATACTACAACATATTCTAAACTCATAAATAATCCTCTCAACACAGTTAACACCCAGTTCAACAAAAAACTTAAGTCTCCATTGAGAGGCAAATCTACTCTCATTAAACATCTTGCTTCAACGTCCCCTCCACTGCCATACATGTACGGTGTAATCAAGACCCACAAGCCTAATAACTTAGCAAGACCCATCATTAGCTCAGTTGGGTCAATCTCTTATAAATATCTAAATGGTTAGTTTCTTTACTAAATCCCCTAGTTGGCAACATTTCTAACTAAAATATAAAGAATAATATGGATCTGGTTGATAAACTCAATAACTTACACATTAAGTATGATTTTAAACTGGTCAGTTTTGAGGTAACATCACTCTTTACAAAGGTCCCAGTTGATGATTTACTGGAGTTCCTCATAGATTCCGTGGATAATATTTCATTGCCTGTCTCGAAAGACGACTTCATCGAACTCATCAAATTATGTATTAAGGATTGTAAATTTGAATTCAATGGAGAATATTATGCTCAAAAATTTGGTATGGCAATGGGTAATCCACTCTCACCTGTATTAAGCAACCTATATATGGAATTCTTTGAAAAGAAACTATTAAATAATATTTTACCACCCTCAGCAGTCTGGTTTAGATATGTTGATGATGTATTATGTCTCTGGCCATGTAATGAGGACCTAAAAGCTTTCCTGCCACAACTTAACAACTTAGCCCCCTCGATCAAATTCACTGTGGAATTAGAGCAAGACTGTAAATTGCCATTCCTAGACTGTCTGATACACAGAATAGGTAACACTTTTAAGTTCAGTATTTATAGAAAACTAACTAATGTGTGTTCATACATTCATTATTATTCTGCCCACCATAATAAAGTCAAACAGTCAGTATTTTCAACAATGTTTTTACGTGCCTTGAGAATTTGCAGTCCGGAATTCATCGATGAGGAATACAAATATATATATAATATTGGCTCAAACCTTAAATACTCTAGATCTTTCATAGACAAATGCTTAAACATTACTAAGAAAACTTTTTATAGAACTGATCCCAAGCCCACCCATGACCATAAGAATATCTTAATATTACCATTTCACAAAAATTTCTCACACATTCCTTTACAACTAAAAACCTGGAACGTCAATGTGGCATTTCAAAACTCATGCACTGTTAAACAAATGTTAATCAAGAACTCCCCCAACAACACAATTGGTTGCATTTATAAAGTTCCTTGCAAGGAATGTAATATGTTTTACTTAGGCCAGACAGGTAAAGATCTTGTAACTAGACTTAAACAGCATAAATATAGTGTTAGGACAGGCCAGGAATCCAATGCTCTGTTTGTTCATTTCAGGGATAACAACCATTGCATTGACTGGGATAATGCCTCCTCAATATTACCATGTAATTCAATTGATAGTAGGAACATCATAGAATCTAGTCTCATTAAACATACCGAAGCATTCAACATGAATTTGAGTAACGGCATGTACAAGCTGGACAATTTTGTAATTAAGAAGATTTGTGATCAGGTGAGAAGGCCGGGTCACTTGACCATCTGATCTGACCACCAACCGTTGTGTGCTATTTAAAGATTAGTAGGGTCATTACCTAATACCTGACCATTGTGGACCTGGTCTCACCCTCCTCTGTATATATACACCTTGATTTGTATTTCTCTCTCTAGTCTGTACTCACCCCTGAAGATGTGAATTACACGAAAGCGCTTGGGAACTTCGTGTTTTCTTCTTTCCTTGTGGTTATCAGCATATACCTAGATCACGTGCACCTACAGTGATTTACTTGCATATATATATATATATATATACAGTTGGTCCTCACATTAAGCGGTCCCGCATTCCGCGTTTCACCGTTAACGCGGTGCCTTGCCAGAACCTAACATTCTCACATTCCGCGGTCGCGAACGCCATTACGCGGAGAGTGTCCGGCGCGACGCTATTTTTAGATTTTCCCCACGCGCCACCCGCCTGCCCGCCTGCCTGCCTCTCCCTCCTCCTCCCTCCTCCTCCCTCCGCTTGGGCAAGCGGCGCGGTAAGGTTGCGCAGTGTGTCTTTGTTGCATTATCACTGACGTCATATGACGTACAAGACCTGTGATTGGCCATGCATCCCTACCCTCCTCTGCTGCTAGCTGTAATTGGCTTAAAGTATTATGACGTGTCCACCCGGGGGAGGGAGGGAGGGAGGAAAGACGACGCTTGACCTAGCCTCGACAGTTTCATCCCTCAAGGCCACTCCGTGTTAACGCGCATCCATTGTTCCGTAAAATGGCTTCCGCCGGACCACCACCCCCAGAGAAAAACCTTTCCTTACCTGGACCCAGCGGCACTAAGCCAAAGAAGACACGACGTTCCTTAAGCTACGAGGTGAAGTACCAAATTATTCAAGATTTGGAGAAAGGAACACGGCAAGTTGATCTCGCGCGCCAGCATGGCGTCAACGAATCTACGATTCGCACGATCAAGAAGGATGCAGCCAAGATCAAAGAGCACATGAAAATCACAAAGTCTGCAGGTGGTGCTTCTATGATCAAGTATTTTCACAACCAGGTGCTTCTCAAGACAGAAAAATTACTTGTGAGGTACTTGGTGCGTCAGGCGCGACGGAACATGGCGGTCGACACGCGCTCTGTGAAGGACTACGCACGTGAACTGTACATGGCAGTGGCACGAAAGATGGGAATTACAGAGCCCAAACCCTTTAATGCTTCCTCTGGGTGGTTACAGAGGTTTAAGATCCGGAACAAGATCACCAATATAAACATTGGTGGTGAAGAAGCGAATGCTGATCGTGCTGCGGCTCGGGAATTTCCTCCGTTTTTACGTGAGATTATGGAGGAAGGACAGTACAGTGACGACCAGGTGTTTAACATGGACGAATCTGGTCTTTTCTGGAGAAAACTACCTTCCAAGTCCTACATTGTGAAGAATGCCAGCAGGATTCGGGGCCGAAAAATGCAGAAGGAACGCATCACCGTCCTGTTTGCCACCAATGCCTCCGGTACCTGTAAGCTCAAGTTATCGGTGATCCACACAGCACGCAAGCCGCACGCCTACAAAACCATGGACATGACCAAGCTAAATGTTCACTGGCTGACAGCACGTAAGGCATGGATGTTCTCTACACTGTCCCTCTCCTGGTTTGATGACTGTTTTGTTCCCGATGTAAAGAAATTCTGTGAGCAACAGAATGTCCCATTTAATATTTTGTTGCTGCTGGACAACGCACCAGGACACTCGCCCCTACTGTTAGATCGTCACCCCAACGTAAAAGTGGTCTTCCTTCCTCCCAACACTACGTCTATATTACAGCCCATGGACCAGGAGTTGATTTGCAATGTGAAAGGTGCATTCTCAACAAAAAAATTCCAGCTCCTGAACGACTACACCAACACCAGGGAAGAGTTGCGTGACCTGAGTGACACCACCACCGATAGCAAGAGCGACGAAGATGAGGAACAACGGTTAGAACAGCAAAAAATACTCTTCAAACAATTCTGGAGAGTATTTAACATCAAGAAAGCTGTGGACATCTTGGTGGTGTCATGGGATCAGCTGTCTATTGCTACAATTCGTCACGCATGGAGACATGTGTTGCATGGAATACCAGGTGAGAGGAGGAGTCAATCTGTGACTGGTGAGGTTCA
>NW_024711159.1:0-13647 GCF_018991925.1 Homarus americanus | reverse complement strand
AACAAAGTCCCCTGATCGAGTAGAACAAAGTGCAATGGTCGCGTATAACAAAGTCCCCTGGTCGAGTATAACAATGTCCCCTCATCGAGTATAACAAAGCCTCCTCATCGAGTATAACAAAGTCCCCTGATCGAGTATAACACATCCCCCTGCTCGAGTATAAGAAAGTCCCCTGATCGAGTATAACAAAGTCCCCTGGTCGAGTATAACAAAGGCCCCTGATCGAGTCCAAAAAAGGCCATTGATCGAGTATAACAAAGTCCCCTGATCTAGTATAACATATGCCCCTGATCGAGTATAACAAAGGCCCCTCATCGAGTATAACAAAGTTCCCTGATCGATTATAACAAAGCCGCCTAATCGAGTATAACAAAGTCCCCTGGTCGAGTATAACAAAGTCCCCTGTTCGAGTCTAACAAAGTCCTCTAATCGAGTATAACAAATTCAACTTGTCGAGTATAACAAAGTCCCCTTATCGAGTATAACAAAGGCCCCTGGTCGAGTATAACAAAGTTCTCTGATCGAGTATAACAAAATTCCCCTGATCGAGTATAACAAAGTCCCCAAATCAAGTATAACAAATTCCCCTGATAGAGTATATCATATCCCCTGACCGAGTATAACAAATTCCTCTGGTCGAGTATAACAAAGTCCCCTGATCGAGTATAACAAAGTCCTCTGGTCGAGTATAACAAAGTACCCATTGTCGAGTATAACAAAGCCCCTCATCGAGAATAACAAAGGCCCCTTATGGAGTATAACAAAGTCCCCTGATTGAGTATAACAAAGTCCCCTGATCGAGTATAACAAATGTCCCTCACTGAGTATAACAAAGTGCATTGGTCAAGTATAAGAAATCCCCTGGTCGAGTATAACAAAGTCCTCTGGTCGAGTATAACAAAGTACCCATTGTCGAGTATAACAAAGCCCCTCATCGAGTATAACAAAGGTCCCTCATGGAGTATAACAAAGTCCCCTGGGCGAGTATAACAAAGTCCACTGATCGAGTATAACAAAGGTCCCTCATTGAGTATAACAAAGTCCATTGGTCAAGTATAAAAAAGTCCCCTGGTCGAGTATAACAAAGTCCCCAGATCGAGTATAACAAAGGCCCCTCATTGAGTATAACAAAGTCCATTAGTCAAGTATAAAGAAGTTCCCTTGTCGAGTATTACAAAGTCCCT
This sequence comes from Homarus americanus, assembly GCF_018991925.1. Lineage (NCBI taxonomy): Eukaryota > Metazoa > Arthropoda > Malacostraca > Decapoda > Nephropidae > Homarus > Homarus americanus. Next base: position 12,463 of record NW_024711159.1, on the reverse strand, counting down.
AATCGAGTATAACAAAGTCCCCTGATCGAGTATAACAAAGCACCCTGGACGAGTGTAACAAAGTCCCCTGATCGAGTATAACAAAGTCCCTAATCGAGTATAACAAAGTCCCCTGTTCCAATATAACAAAGACTCTGATCGAGTATAACATATCCCCTCATCGAGTATAACAACGTCTCCTGGCGCAGTATAACAAAGTCCCCTGGTCGAGTATAACAAAGGGCCCTCATCGAGTAAGACAAAGTCCCTTGATCGAGTATAACAAATTCCCCTGATCCTAGTATAACAAAGCCCACTGGACGAGTATAACAAAGACCCCTGATCCAGGTGTATTAAAGTCCCCTGATCGAGTATAACATATCCCTGATCGAGTATAACAAAGTCCCTGCTGGAGTATAACAAAGTCCCCTGGTCGAGTATAACAAAGTTTTCTAATCGAGTATAACAAAGGCCCCTGATCGAGTATAACAAAGTCCCCTTATCAAGTACAACAAAGTCCCCTGATCGAGTATAACATATCCCCTGATCGAATATACCAAAGTCCTCTGCTCGAGTATAACAAAGTCCCCTGGTCCATATAACAAAGTCCCAGATCGAGCAAAACAAAGTCCTCTGATCGAGTATAACAAAGTCCCCTGCTCGAGTAGAACAAAGTCCCCAGATCGAGTATAACAAAGGCCCTTCATCGAGTATAACAAAGTCCATTGGTCAAGTATAAAAAAGTCCCCTGGTCGAGTATATCAAAGTCCCCTGATCGAGTATAACAAAGTCCCCTGGTCGAGTATAGCAAAGTCCCCTGATCGAGTATAATAAAGCCTCCTCATCGAGTATAAGAAAGTCCCTGATCGAGTATAACACAGCCCCCTGCTCGAGTATAAGAAAGTCTCCTCATCGAGTATAACAAAGTCCCCTGACCGGAAAGCATAACAAAGGCCCCTGATCGAGTCCAAAAAAGGCCCCTCATCGAATATGACAAAGTCCCCTGATCTAGTATAACAAAGGCCCCAGATCGTGTATGACAAAGGCCCTTATCGAGTATAACAAAGTCCCCTCATCGAGTATAACAAAGCCGCCTAATCGGTATAACAAAGTCCCCTGGTCGAGTATAACAAAGTCCACTGTTCGAATCTACCAAAGTCCCCTGACCGAGTATAACAATGGCCTCTGGTCGAGTATAACAAAGTCCCCTGGACGAGAATAACAAAGTCCCCTGATCGAGTATAACAAAGTCCACTGATCGAGTATAACAAAGTCCCCGGGTCCAGTATAACAAAGTCCCCTGATCGAGTATAACATATCCCCTGTTCGAGTATAACAAGGTCTCCTGGCCCAGTATAACAACGTCCCCAGATCGAGCATAACAAAGTCCCCTGATCGATTACAACAAAGTCCCTGGTCGAGTAAAACAAAGGGCCCTGATCGAGTAAGACAAAGTCCCCTGATCGAGTATAACAAAGTCCCCTCATCCTAGTATAACAAAGCCCACTAGACAAATACAACAAAGTCCCCTGAACCGAGTATAACAAAGTCCCCTGATCGAGTAAAACATATCCCCTGATCGAGTATAACAAAGTCCCTGGTGGAGTATAAAAAAGTCCCCTGGTCGAGTATAACAAAGCTTTCTAATCGAGTATAACAAAGCTTTCTAATCGAGTATAACAAAGGCCCCTGGTCAAGTATAACAAAGGCCCCTCATCGAGTATAACAAAGTCCATTGGTCAAGTATAAAAAAGTCCCGTGGTCGAGTATAACAAATTCCCCTGATCGAATATAACAAAGTCCCCTGGTCGAGTATAGCAAAGTCCCATGACCGAGTATAACAAAGCCTCCAGATCGAGTATAACAAAGTCCCCTGATCGAGCATAACAAAGCCCACTGCTCGAGTATAAGAAAGTCCCCTGATCAAGTATAACAAAGTCCCCATTTGAGAGCAATACAGTCGATCGAGTCTAAAGGCCCTTAATCGAGTATAACAAGTCCCTATCTAGTATAACAAAGCGCCCCTGATCGAGTATAACAAGGCCCTCATCGAGTATATAACAAAGTCCGATTTGGAGTATAATAAGCCGCTTAATCGAGAATAACAAAGTCCTATGGTCAGTATAACAAAGTCCCCTGGTCGAGAGCAGCAAAGGGCCCTGATCGAGTAAGACAAAGTCCCCTGATCGAGTATAACAAAGTCCCCTGATCGAGTATAACAAAGCCCCCTGGACGAGTATAACAGTCCCCTGATCGAGAATAACAAAGTCCCCTGATCGAGTATAACAAAGTCCCCTGGTCCAGTATAACAAAGTCCCCATGATCGAGTATAACACATCCCCTGATCGAGTATAACAAAGTCTCCTGGCCCAGTATATCAAAGTCCCCAGATAGAGCATAACAAAGTCCTCTGATCGATTATAACAAAGTCACCTGACCGAGTATAACAAAGGCCTCTGGTCGAGTATAACAAAGTCCCCTGGTCGAGAATAACAAAGTCCCCTGATATAGTATAACAAAGTCCTCTGGTCGGTATAAAAAGTCCCCTGATCGAGTATAACAAAGTCCTTGGTCGAGATGCAACAAAGTCTCGATCGAAAGTATAAACAGCGTCTCTACCCAGTATAACAAAAGCCCCTCATTGAGTATAGCAAAGTCCATTGGTCAAATATAGGAAAGTCCACTGATCGAGAATGACAAAGTCCCCTGATTAATTATAAAAAAGTCCCTTGGTCGAATATAACAAAGTTCCCTGATCGAGTATAACAAAGTCCCCTGGTCGAGTATAAGAAAGCCCTTTCATCAAGTATAACAAAGGCCCCTAATCGAGTAAAACAAAGTCCCCTGATTGAGTATAACAAAGTCCCCTGATCGAGTATAACAAAGTCCTCTGGTTGAGTATAACAAAGTCCCCTGATCAGGTATAACATATCCCCTTGATCGAGTATAACAAAGTACTCTGGTCGAGTATAAAAAAGTCCCCTGATCGAGTATAACAATGGCCCCTCATCGAGTACAACAAAGTCGATTGGTCAAGTATAAAACAGACCCCTGGTCGATTATAGCAAAGTCCCCTGATCGAGTATAACAAAGCCTCCGGATCGAGTATAACAAAGTCCCCTGATCGAGTATAACAAAGCCCCCTGCTCGAGTATACGAAAGTCCCCTGATCGAGTATAACAAAGCCTCCTGAGCGAGTATAACAAAGTCCCCTAATCGAGTGTAACAAAGTCTCCTGGCCCAGTATAACAAAGTCCCCATATCGAGCATAACAAAGTCCCTTGATCGATTACAACAAAGTCCCCTGGTCGAGTATAACAAAGGGCCCTGATCGAGTAAGACAAAGTCCCCTATTCGAGTATAACACATCCCCTGATCGAGTATAACAAAGTCTCCTGGCCCAGTATATCAAAGTCCCCAGATCGAGCATAACAAAGTCCTCTGATCGATTATAACAAAGTCACCTGACCGAGTATAACAAAGGCCTCTGGTCGAGTATAACAAAGTCCCCATGTCGAGAATAACAAAGTCCCCTGATATTAGTATAACAAAGTCCTCTGGTCGAGTATAAAAAAGTCCCCTGGTCGAGTATAACAAAGTCCCCTGATCGAGTATAACAAAGACCCCACATCGAGTATAACAAAAGCCCCTCATTGAGTATAGCAAAGTCCATTGGTCAAATATAGGAAAGTCCACTGATCGAGAATGACAAAGTCCCCCTGATTAATTATAAAAAAGTCCCCTGGTCGAGTATAACAAAGTTCCCTGATCGCGTATAACAAAGTCCCCTGATTGATTATAACAAAGTCCCCTGATCGAGTATAACAAAGTTCTCTGGTTGAGTATAACAAAGTCCCCTGATCGAGTATAACATATCCCCTTGATCGAGTATAACAAAGTACTCTGGTCGAGTATAAAAAAGTCCCCTGATCGAGTATAACAATGGCCCCTCATCGAGTACAACAAAGTCGATTGGTCAAGTATAAAACAGACCCCTGGTCGAGTATAGCAAAGTCCCCTGATCGAGTATAACAAAGCCTCCGGATCGAGTATAACAAAGTCCCCTGATCGAGTATAACAAAGCCCCCTCCTCGAGTATACGAAAGTCCCCTGATCGAGTATAACAAAGCCTCGTGAACGAGTATAACAAAGTCCCCTGATCGAGTATAACAAAGTCTCCTGGCCCAGTATAACAAAGTCCCCAGATCGAGCATAGAAAGTCCCCTGATCGATTACAACAAAGTCCCCTGGTCGAGTATAACAAAGGGCCCTGATCGAGTAAGACAAAGTCCCCTGTTCGAGTATAACGAAGTCCCCTGATCCTAGTATAACAAAGCCCACTAGACGAGTATAACAAAGTCCCCTGAACCGATTATAACAAAGTCCCCTGATCGAGTATAACATATCCCCTAATCGACAATAAGAAAGTCCCTGGTGGAGTATAACAAAGTCCCCTGGTCGAGTATAACAAAGTTTTCTAATCGAGTATAACAAAGGCCCCTGGTCAAGTATAACAAAGGCCCCTGGTCAATTATAACAAAGGTCCCTCATAGAGTATAACAAAGCCTCCTCATAGAGTATAACAAAGTCTCCTGATCGAGTATAACAAAGCCTCCTGAGCGAGTATAACAAAGTCCCCTGATCGAGTATAACAAAGCCCACTGCTTGAGTATAAGTAACTCCCCTGATCGAGTAGAACAAAGTCCCCTGATTGAGTATAACAAAGGCCCGTAATCGAGTCTAAAAAAGGCCCCTAATCGAGTATAACAAAGTCCCCTGATTTAGTATAAATAAGGCCCCTCATCGAGTATAACAAAGGCCCCTCATCGAGTATAACAAAGTCCATTGGTCAAGTATAAAAAAGTCCCTAGGTCGAGTATAACAAAGTCCCCTGGTCGAGTAAGGCAAAGTCACCTGATCGAGTATAACAAAGCCTCCTCATCGAGTATAACAAAGTCCCCTGATCGAGTATAACTCAGCCCCCTGCTCAAGTATAAGAAAGTCCCCTGATCGAGTATAACAAAATCCCCTGATCGAGTAAAACAAAGGCCCCTGATCGAGTCCAAAAAAGGCCCCTCATCGAGTATAACAGAGTCCACTGATCTAGTATAACAAACGCCCCCGATCGAGTTTAACAAAGCCGCCTAATCGAGTATAACAAAGTCCCCTGGTCGAGTATAACTAAGTCCCCTGTTCGAGTCTAACAAATTCCCCTTATCAAGTATAACAGAGTTACCTTATCGAGTATAACAAAGTCCGGTGATCGAATATAACAAAGGCCCCTGGTCGAGTATAACAAAGTCCCCTGATCGAGTATAACAAAAGTCCCTTCATCGAGTATAACAAAGTGTTCTGGTCGAGTATAATAAAGTTTTCTAATCGAGTATAACAAAGGCCCCTGGTCGAGTATAACAAAGTGCCCTGATCGAGTATAAAAAAGCCCCCTGCTCGAGTATACGAAAGTCCCCTGATCGAGTATAACAAAGCCTCCTGAGCGAGTATAACAAAGTCCCCTGATCGAGTGTAACAAAGTCTCCTGGCCCAGTATAACAAAGTCCCCAGATCGAGTATAACAAAGTCCCCTGATCGAGTACAACAAAGTCGCCTTATCGAGTATAACAAAGACCCTTTATCGAGTATAACAAAGTCCCTCATCGAGTATAACACAGTCCACTGATCGAGTATAACAAAGTCCCCTGATCGAGTATAAAAAAGTCCCTGGTCCAGTATAACAAAGTCCCCTGATCGAGTATAACAAAGTCCCCTGGTCCAGTATAACAAAGTCCCCTAATCGAGAAATAACATATCCCCTGATCGAGTATAACAAAGTCGCCTTATCGAATATAACAAAGACACTTTATCGAGGATAACAAAGTCCCTGATCGAGTATAACAAAGACCTCTGGTGCGAGTATGACAAAGTCCCTGGTGGAGTATAACAAAGTCCCCTAATGGGGTATAACAAAGTCTCCTGGTCGAGTATAACAAAGGCCCGGATCGAGAATAACAAAGTCCCCTGATCGAGTATAACATATCCCCTGATCGAGTATAACAAAGTCCCCAGGTCGAGTTTAAAAAAGGCCCCTCATCGAGTAGAGCAAAGTCCATTGGTCAAATATAAGCAAATCCACTGATCGAGTATAACAAAGTCCCCTGATCGAGTATAACAAAGACCTCTGGTCGAGAATGACAAAGTCCCCTAATCAAGTATAAAAAAGTCCCCTGGTCGATTATAAGAAAGTCCTCTGATCGAGTGTAACAAAGTCCCCTGGTCGAGTATAGCAAAGTCATCTGGTCGAGTATAACAAAGCCCCCTCATCGAGTATAACAAACGCCCCTGATCAAGTATAACAAAGTCCCCTGATCGAGTATAATAAAAACCCCTATTTGAGTATAACAAATTCCCCTGATCAAGTATAACAAAGTTCCCTGATCGAGTATAACAAAGTCCCCTGGTCGAGTATAACAAAGTCCCCTGAGCGAGTAAAATAAAGCCTCCTGATCGAGTATAACTAAGTCACCTGATCGAGTATAACAAAGTCCCCTGGTAGAGTATAGCAAATTCTTCTGGTCGAGTATAACAAAGTCCCATGGTCCAGTATAACAAAGCCCCCTAATCGAGTATAACAAACTCCCCTGATTGAGTATAACAAAGTCCCCTGATCGAGTATAACAAAGTCCCCTGGTCTAATATAACAAAGTACTCTGATCGAGTATAACAAAGCCTCATGATCGAGTATAACTAAGATCCCTGATAGAATATAACAAAGTCCCCTGATTGAGTATAACAAAGTCGCCTTATCGAGTATAACTAAGACTCTTTATCGAGAATAACAAAGTCCCTGATCGAGTATAACAAAGTCCCCTGATCGAGTATAACAAAGTCCCCTGATCGAGTATAAAAAAGTCCCCTGGTCCAGTATAACAAAGTCCCCTAATCGAGTATTACAAAGTCCCCTGGTCCAGTATAACAAAGTCCCCTAATCGAGTATAACATATCCTCTGATCGAGTATAACAAAGTCCCTGGTGGAGTATAACAAAGTCCCCTGATGGGGTATAACAACGTCTCCTGGTCGAGTATAACAAAGTTTTCTTATCGAGTAAAACAAAATCCCTTGATCGAGTTTCACAAAGTCCCCTAATCAAGTATGACAAAGTCCCCTGATCGAATATAACAAAGTCCCTTGATCGAGTAAAACAAAGTCCCATGGTCCAGTATAACAAAGTCCCCTGATCGAGTATAACAAAGTCCCCTGGTCGAGTATAACAAAGTCCCCTGATCGAGTATAACAAAATCCACTGTTCGAGTATAACAAAGTCCGATGATCGAGTATAACAAAGTCCTCTGGTCGAGTATAACAAAGTCACCCGATCGAGTATAAAAAAGTCCCCTGGTCGATTATAACAAAGTCCCCTGATCGAGTATAACAATGTCCCCTGGTCGAGTACAACAAAGTCCCCTCATCGTGTATAACAAAAGCCCCTCATCGAGTATAGCAAAGTACATTGGTCAAATATAGGAAAGTCCACTGATCGAGTATGACAAAGTCCTCTGATTAATTATAAAAAAGTTCCCTGGTCGAGTATAACAAAGTCCCCTGATCGAGTATAACAAAGTCACCTGGTCGAGTACAACAAAGTCCCCTCATCGAGTATAACAAAAGCCCCTCATCGAGTATAACAAAGTCCCCTGATTGAGTATAACAAAGTTCCCTGATTGAGTAAACAAAGTCCCCTGATCGAGTATAACAAAGTCCTGTGGTTGAGTATAACAAAGTCCCCTGATCGAGTATAACATATCCCCTGATCGAGTATAACAAAGTCCTCTGGTCGAGTGTAAAGAAGTCCCCTAATCGAGTATAACAAAGTCGCCTTCTCGAGTATAACAAAGTCCCTAGATCGAGTATAACAAAGGCCCCTCATCGAGTATAACAAAGTCCATTGGTCAAGTATAAAAAAGTCCCCTGGTCGAGTATAACAAAGTCCCCTGATCGAGTATAACAAAGTCCCCTGATCAAGTATAGCAAAGTCCCCTGATCGAGTATAACAAAGCCCCTCATCGAGTATAACAAAGGCCCCTAATCGAGTTTAACAAAGTCCCCTGATTGAGTATAACAAAGTCCTCTGATCGAGTATAACAAAGTCCTCTGGTTGAGTATATCAAAGTCCTCTGATCGAGTATAATATATACCCTGATCGAGTAAAACAAAGTCCTCTGGTCGAGTATAAAAAAGTCCCCTGATCGAGTATAACAAAGTCCCCTGGTCGAGCATAGCAAAGACCCCTGTTCGAGTATAACAAAGTCCCTGGTCGAGTATAACAAAGTCCCCTGATCGAGTATAACAAAGTCCCCTGATTGAGTATAACAAAGGTCCGTGATCGAGTATAACAAAGGCCCCTCATCGAGTGTAAGAAAGTCCCCTGATCGAGTATAACAAAGTCCCCTGGTCGAGTATAACAAATTCCCCTGATCGAGTATAACAAAGTCCCCTAATTAATTATAAAAAAGTTCCCTGGTCGAGTATACCAATGTTCCCTGATCGAGTATAAGAAAGTCCCCTGGTCGAGTATAACAAAGGCCCCTAATCGAGTATAACGAATTCCTCTGGTTGAGTATAACAAAGTCCCGTGATCGAGTATAAAATATCCCCTGATCGAGTATAACAAAGTCCTATGGTCGAGTATAAAAAAGTCGTCTGATCGAGTATAACAAAGGCCCCTCATCGAGTATAACAAAGTCCATTGGTGAAGTATAAAAAATTCCCCTGGTCGAGTATAATAAAGTCCCCTGATCGAGTATAACAAAGTCCCCTTGTCGAGTATAGCAAAGTCCCTGATCGAGTATAACAAAGCCTCCTCATCGAGTATAACAAAGCCCCCTGCTCAACTATAAGGAAGTCCCCTGATCGAGTATAACAAAGGCCCCTCATCGAGAATAACAAAGTCCCCTGGTCGAGTATAACAAAGTCCCCTGTTCGAGTCTTACAAAGTCCTCTTATTGAGTATAAAAAAGTCCCCTTATCGATGTATAACAAAGTCCACTTATCGAGTATAACAAAGTCCGGCGATCGAGTATAACAAAGTCCTCTGGTCGAGTATAACAAATTCCCTGATCGAGTATAACAAAGTCCCCTAATCGATTATAACAAAGTCCCCTGATCGAGTATAACAATGTCCCCTGGTCGAGTACAACAAAGTCACCTCATCGAGTATAACAAAAGCCACTCATCGAGTATAGCAAAGTACATTGGTCAAATATAGGAAAGTCCCCTGATCGAGTATGACAAAGTCCCCTGATTAATTATAAAAAAGTTCCCTGGTCGAGTATAACAATGTTCCCTGATCGAGTATAACAAAGTCCCCTGGTCGAGTATAACAAAGCCACCTCATCGAGTATAACAAAGGCCCCTCATCGAGTATAACAAAGTCCCCTGATTGAGGATAACAAAGTCCCCTGATCGAGTATAACAAAGTCCTCTGGTTGAGTATAAGAATGTCCCTGATCGAGAAAAACATATCCCCTGATCGTGTATAATAAAGTCCTCTGGTCGAGTATAAAAACGTCCCTGATCAAGTATAACAAAGTCGCCTTCTCGAAAAGAAAAAACTCCCTAGATCGAGTATAACAAAGGCCCCTCATCGAGTATAACAAAGTCCCATGATCGACTATAGCAAAGTCCCCTGATCGAATATAACAAAGCCTCCTGATCGAGTATAACAAAGTCCCTTGATCGAGTATAACAAAGCCCCCTGCTCGAATATAAGAAAGTCCCCTGATCGAGTATAACAAAGTACCCTGATCGAGTATAACAAAGTCCCCTGGTCGAGTATAACAAAGCCCCCTCATCGAGTATAACAAAGGCCCCTAATCGAGTATAACAAAGTCCCCTGATTGAGTATAACAAAGTCCCCTGATCGAGTATAACATAGTTCTCTGGTTGAGTATAACAAAGTCCCTTGATCGAGTATAAAATATCCCATGATCGAGTAAAACAAAGTCCTCTGTTCGAGTATAAAAAAGTCCTCTTTTCGAGTATAACAAAGTCCCCTGGTCGAGCATAGCAAAGACCCCTGATCGAGTATAACAAAGCCTCCTGATCGAGTATAACAAAGTCCCCTGGTCGATTATAACAAAGTCCCCTGGTCAAGTATAACAAAGTCCCCTGATCGAGTATAACAAAGTCCCCTGGTCGAGTATAACAAAGGGCCCTGATCGAGTAAACAAAGCCCCTAATCGAGTATAACAGCCCTGGTTGAGTATAACAAAGTCCCCTAATCGAGTATAACAAAGTTCTTCTGGTTGAGTATAACAAAGTCCCCTAATCGAGTATAACAAAGTTCTCTGGTTGAGTATAACAAAGTCCCTGATCGAGTATAAAAGTCCCTCTGATCGAGTATAACAAAGTCCCCTGGTCGAGCATAACAAAGACCCCTGATCGAGTATAACAAAGCCTCCTGATCGAAAGTATACAAAGTCCTCTGGTCGAGTATAACAAAAGTCCCCTGGTCAAGTATAACAAAGTCCCCTGATCGAGTTCAACAAAGTCCCCTGGTCGAGTATAACAAAGGGCCCTGATCGAGTAAGACAAAGTCCCCTAATCGAGTATAACAAAGTCCCCTAGTCCTAGTATAACAAAGCCCCCTGGACGAGTATAACAAAGTCCCCCGATCGAGTATAACAAAGTCCCCTCATCAAGTATAACAAAGTCCCCTGGTCCAGTATAACAAAGTCCCCTGATCGAGTATAACATATCCACCTGATCGAGTATAACAAAGTCTCCTGGCCCAGTATAACAAAGTCCCCAGATCGAGCATAGCACAGTCCCCTGATCGATGATAACAAAGTCCTCTGACCGAGTATAACAAAGGCCTCTGGGCGAGTATAACAAAGTTCCCTGGTCGAGAATAACAAAGTCCCCTGATCCTAGTATAACAAAGCCCCCTGGACGAGTATAACAAAGTCCCCTGATCGAGTATAACAAAGTCCCCTGATCGACTATAATAAAGGTCCCTGATCGAGTATAACAAAGGCCCCTCAACGAGTATAAAAAAGTCCATTGGTCAAGTATAAAAGAGTCCCCTGGTCAAGTATAACAAAGCCCCCTGATCGAGTAAAACAAAGCCTCCTGATCGAGTATAACAAAGTCCCCTGATCGAGTAAAACAAAGCCTCCTGATCGAGTATAACAAAGTCCCCTGATCGAGTATAAGAAAGCCCCCTGCTCGAGTACAAGAAAGTCCCCTGATCGAGTATAACAAAGTCCCCTGGCCGAGTATAACAAAGTCCCCTGATTGAGTATAACAAAGTCCCCTGATCAAGTATAACAAAGTCCTCTAGGTGAGTATAACAATGTCCCCTGATCGTGTATATCACATCCCCTGATCGAGTAAAACAAAGTCCTCTGGTCGAGTATAAAAAAGTCCCCTGATCGAGTATAACAAAGTCCCCTTCTCGAGTATAAAGTCCCTAGATCGAGTATAACAAAGGTCCCTCATCAAGTATAACAAAGTTCATTGGTCAAGTATAAAAAAGTCCCCTGGTCGAGTATAACAAATTCCCCTGATCGAGTATAACAAAGTCCCCTGATTAATTATAAAAAATTCCCTGGTCGAGTATAACAATGTTCCCTGATCGAGTATAACAAAGTCCCCTGGTCGAGTATAACAAAGCCCCCTCATCGAGTATAACAAAGGCACATAATCGAGTATAACAAAATCCCCTGATTGAGTATAACAAAGTCCCCTGACCAAGTATAACAAAGTCCTCTGGTTGAGTATAACAAAGCCCCTGATCGAGTATAACATATCCCCTGATCGAGTATAGCTAAGTCCTCTGGTCGATTATAAAAAATTCCCCTGATCGAGTATAACAAAGTCCCCTGATTGAGTATAACAAAGTCCCCTGATCGAGTATAGCAAATTCCCTGATTGAGTATAACAAAGTCCCCTGATCGGGTATAACAAAGGCCCCTCATCGAGTATAACAAAGTCCATTGGTCAAGTATAAAAAAGTCCCCTGGTCGAGTATAACAAAGTCCCCTGATTGAGTATAACAAAGTCCCCTGATTGAGTATAGCAAATTCCCTGATTGAGTATAACAAAGTCCCCTGATCGGGTATAACAAAGGCCCCTCATCGAGTATAACAAAGTCCATTGGTCAAGTATAAAAAAGTCCCCTGGTCGAGTATAACAAAGTCCCCTGATCGTGTATAACAATGTCCCCTGGTCGAGTATAGCAAAGTCCCCTGATCGAGTATAACAAAGCCTCCTGATCGAGTATAACAAAGTCCCTTGATCGAGTATAACAAAGCCCCTGCTCCAGTATAAGAAAATCCCTTGATCGAGTATAACAAAGGCCCCTGATCGAGTATAACAAAGGCCCCTCGTCGAGTATAACAAAGTCCATTGGTCTGGTATAAAAAAGTCCCCTGGTCGAGTATAACAAAGGCCTCTGGGCGAGTATAACAAAGTCCCCTGCTCGAAAA
>NW_024711158.1:0-7699 GCF_018991925.1 Homarus americanus | reverse complement strand
ACGCTTGTTTTCTGCTCAAAAAAGTGTATCTTAGTTCACTGACGTCTTTTCATGGAAAACGTATATTTTTTTGCTCAAACACACTGCTTTTAGTTAGTTTTACTTCTTATACTGGAAACTCTCTGTTTAAAAAAAAAACAGTGTAGTTTAGTAAGTTTTACATCTGTCACGGAAAACGCCCTTTTCTCCTAAAAATGCTGTTTTAGTTAGTTGTACTTCTTCTAATGAAAACACACAAATTTGAATGAAAACAGTGCAATTCGTTAGTTTTACTTCTTTTCACGGATTACGTTTGTTTTCTGCACAAAGCAGTGCATTTTAGTTCATTTTATTTTTTCACGAAAAACGTTGTTTTCTGCTCAAACACACTGTTTTTAGTTAGTTTTACTTTTAGTACGGGAAACATCAGTTTCTCCTCAAAAACAGTGTATTTTAGTAAGTTTTACTTTTATCACGGAAACGCTTGCCTTTGCAAAAAACGCTGTTTATAGTTTTTTTTTTCTCTCAAAAATGCTGTTTTTCGTTAGTTTTACTTCTTTTTCTGAAAACACTCAATTTTGAATGAAAACAGTGGAATTCGTTAGTTTAACTTCTTTTCACGGACTACGCTTGTTTTCTGCACAAAGCAGTGCATTTTACTTCATTCAATTTTTTTTCACGAAAAACGCTTGTTTTCTGCTCAAAAAAGTGTAGTTAATTAACTGACGTCTTTTCACGGAAAACGCTTGTTTTCTGCTCAAACACACTGCTTTTATTTACTTTTACTTTTAGTACGGGAAACATCAGTTTCTGCTCCAAAACAGTGTTTTTTAGTAAGTGTTATTTTATCACGGAAACGCTTGTTTTCTGCAGAAAACGCTTTTTATAGTTAGTTTTAATTCTTGCACTGGAAACACTCAGTTTTTACTCAAATACAGTGTATTTTAGTAAGCTTTACTTCTCTCACGGGAAATGCTTTTTTTTCTCCTAAAAATGCTGTTTTTGGTTAGTTTTGCTTCTTTTAGTGAAAAAACACTCAATTTTGAATGGAAACAGTGGAATTCGTTAGTTTTACTTCTTTTCACGGATTTCGCTTGTTTTCTGCACAAAGCAATTCATTTTAGTTCATTCTATTTTTTCACGATAAACGCTTGTTTTCTGCTCAAACACACCGTTTTTAGTTAGTTTTACTTGTAGTACGGGAAACATCAGTTTCTGCTCAAAAACAGTGTATTTTAGTAAGTTTTACTTTTATCACGGAAACGCTTGTCTTCTGCAAAAAACGCTGTTTATAGTTAGTTTTACTTCTTGCACACGAAACACTCAGTTTTTACTAAAAACAGTGTATTTTAGTAGGTTTTTCTTCTCCCACGGAAAATGCTTATTTTCATCTAAAAATGCTGTTTATAGTTAGTTTTACATCTTCTAGTGAAAGCACTAAATTTTGAATGAAAACAGTGGAAATCGTTTGTTTTACTTCTTTTCACGGAATACACTTCTTTTCTGCACAAAGCAGTGCATTTTACTTCATTCTATTGTTTTTCACGAAAACGCTTGTTTTCTGCTCAAACACACATCTTTAAGTTAGTTCTACTTCGTTTACTGAAAACATGAGTAAAACAGTGTATTTTAGGGAGTTTTATTTTTATCATAGAAACGCTTGTTTTCTGCTAAAACGCTATTTATAGTTAGTTTTACTTCTTGCACTGGAACAGTGTGTTTGAGCGAAAAACAAACGTTTTCCGTGAAAAGACGTCAGTGAACTAAAATAAATTTTTTTGAGCAGAAAACAAGCGTTTTTCGTGAAAAAATGGAATGAACTAAAAGGCACTGTTTTGTGCAGAAAACAAGCGTATTCCGTGAAAACAAGTATAACTAACGAATTTCACTGTTTTAATCAAAATTGAGTGTTTTCACTAGTAGAAGTAAAACTAACTAAAAACAGTATTTTTAGAAGAAAAAAATCGTTTCCGTGATAAAAGTAAAACTTACTAAAATACACTGTTTTTGAGCAGAAACTTATGTTTCCAGTATAGAAGTAAAACTAACTAAAACCGTGTGTTTAGCAGAAAACAAACGTTTTCCGTGAAAAGACGTCAGTGAACTAAAATACATTTTTTTGAGCAAAAAACAAGCGTTTTCGTAAAAAAATAGAATGAGCTATAATGCACTGCTTTGTGCCGAAAACAAGCGTATTCCGTGAAAACAAGTATAACCAACGAATTCCACTGTTTTCGTTCAAAATTGAGTGTTTTCACAAGAAGTAAAACTAACTAAAAACAGCATTTTTAGAAGAAAAAAATCGTTTCCGTGATAAAAGTAAAACTTATTAAAATACACTGTTTTTGAGCAGAACCTGATGTTTCCAGTACAGAAGTAAAACTAAATAAAAGCCGTATGTTTAGCAGAAAACAAACGTTTTCAGTGGAAAGACATCAGCTAACCAAAATACACTTTTTTTAGTAAAAAACAAGCGTTTTTCGTGAAAAATATAGAATGAGCTATAATGCACTGCTTTCTGCAAAAAACAAGCGTATTCCGTGAAAAGAAGTAAAATTGACGAATTCTACTGGTTTCATTCAAAATTGAGTGTTTTCTCTAGAAGAAGTAAAACTAACTAAAAACAGCATTTTTAAGAGAAAAAAGCATTTTCCGTGAGAGAAGTAAAACTTACTAAAACACACCGTTTTTAAGTAAAAACTGAGTGTTTACAGTACAAGAGGTAAAACTAACAAAACTCAGTGTGTTTGACCGAAAAACAAGCGTTTTACGTGAAAAGACATCAGTGAACTAAAATACACTTTTTTGAGCAAAAGACCCCTAATCGAGTATAACAAATTCCCCTGATCGAATATAACAAAGTCCGCTGATCGAGTATAACAAAGTCCACTGATCGAGTATAACAAAGTACCCTGATCGAGTATAACAAAGTCCCCTGGTCGAGTATAACAAAGTTCCCTGGTCGCCTGATCATAAAAATGTCTGGTCGATAATTGTGCCCTCATCGAGTATAATAAAGTTCCCCTGATCCATATATTTCTCTGATCGAGCATAACAGCGTCTTGTCGAGTATAACAAAAGTTTCGAGTATAACAAACCTGATCAGCAGTCTTTCATATAGCAGCGACTTCGACGAGAATAGCGTTCTATCGAGAGTAACGTTTTCGAGTATACCGATAAGTTTCACGGAGTTTAACAAAGTCCTCATAGTTGCCCTGATTTATATCGATTCCTGATCGATGGGATCGCGTTTTGTTTTCCTTGATCAGGGGTTTTTGTTATACTCCATCATGGACTTTGTTATACTCGATCAGGGGCCTTTCCTATTATCGACCAGAGGACTTTGTTATATTCGACCAGAGGACTTTGTTATACTCGATGATTGGACTTTGTTATACTCGATCAGGGGGCTTTGATATACTCGATCAGGGGACTTTGTTATACTCGATCAGGGGACTTTGTTATACTCGCTGATTGGGCTTTGTTATACTCGATCAGGGGACTTTGTTATACTCAACCAGGGTCCATTGTTATGCTCGACCAGTGGCCTTTGTTATACTCCATCAGCCGGCTTTGTTATATTCGATTAGGGGACTTTGTTTTACTCGACCAGGGGCCTTTGTTAAACTCGATGAGGGGCCTTTGTTATACTCGATGAGAGGCCTATGTTATACTCAATCATGAGCCATTGTTATATTCAACCAGGGGAATTTGTTATACTCGATCAGGGGGCTTTGTTATATTCGATTAGGGGACTTTGTTATACTCGATGATTGGACTTTGTTATACTCGATCAGGGGGCTTTGATATACTCGATCAGGGGGCTTTGTCTTCCTCGACCAGGGGACTTTGGTATACTCGACCAGGGGACTTTGTTAGACTCGATGAGGGGCCTTTGTTATACTCGATGAGAGGCCTTTGATATACTCAATCATGAGCCATTGTTATATTCAACAGGGGGACTTTGTTATACTCGATCAGGGGGCTTTGTTATATTCGATTAGGGGACTTTGTTATACTCGATGAGGGGCATTTGTTATACTCGATCAAGGGCCTTTGCTATACTCGATTAGGGGACTTTGTTACACTCGATTAGGGGCCTTTGTTATTTTCGATCAGTGGACTTCGTTATACCTGATGAGGGGGCTTTGTTAAACTCGACCTGGGGCCTTTGTTATGCTCAATTAGGGGACTTTGCTATGCTCGATCAGGGGCCTTTGTTATACTATATCAGGGGCTGTATTATACTCGACCAGGGGGGTTTGATATACTCGATCAGGATACTTTGTTATACTCGGTAAGGGGGCTTTATTATACTCAATCAGGGGACTTTGTTATACTCGATCAGGGGACTTTGTTATACTCGATCAGGGGTCTTTGTTATACTCGACCAGGGTGCTTTGTTATACTCGACCAAGGAACTTTGTTATACTCGATCAGGGGGCTTTGTTTTCCTCGATCAGGGGACTTTGTTATACTCCATTATGATCTTTGTTATACTCCATCAGGGGCCTTTGTTATACTCGACAAGGGGACTTTTTTATAATCGATCAGGGGAGTTTGTTATACTTGTTCAGGGGACTTTGTAATATTCGATCAGGGGGGCTTTGTTATACTCGCCCAGGGGCCTTTGTTATACTCGATAAGGGGACTTTGTTATACTCGATCAGGGGCCTTTGTTATAGTCGATTAGGGGACATTACTATACTCGACCAGGGAACTTTGTTATAGTCGATGAGGGGCCTTTTTTATACTCAATCATGGGCCTTTGTTATACTCAACCAGGGGACTTTGTCATACTCGATCAGGGGAATTTGTTATACTCGACCAAGGCATTTTGCTATACTCGATAAGGGGAATTTGTTATACTCGATCAGGTTCCTTTATTATACTCGATCAGGGGCTTGGTTATACTCGATCAGGGGACATTACTATACTAGACCAGGGAAGTTTGTTATACACGATCAGGTGATATTTTATACTCGATCAGGGGATGTGTTATACTCGATCAGGGGACTTTGTTATACTCGATCAAGAGGCTTTGTTATACTCAACCGGGGGCCTTTGTTGTACTCGATCAGGGGCCTTTGTTATACTTGATCAGGGGACTTTGTTATACTCGATGAGGGGTCTTTGTTATAATCGATTAGGGGACATTACTATACTAGACAAGGGAACTTTGTTATACACGATCAGGTGATATGTTATACTCGATCAGGGTATGTGTTATACTCGATCAGGGGACTTTGTTATACTCGATCAAGAGGCTTTGTAATACTCAACCGGGGGCCTTTGTTATACTCGATAAGGGGCCTTTGTTATACTCTATCAAGGCACTTTGTTATACTCGACCATGGGACTTTGTTATACTAGATCAGGAGACTTTGCTATACTCGACCAGGGGCCTTTATTATATTTGACCAGGGGACTTTGTTATACTCGATTTGGGGACTTTTTTATACTCTATGAGAGGGCTTTGTTATACTCGATCAGGGGACTTTCTTATACTCGACCAGGGGACTTTGTTATACTCGATCAAGGGTCTTTATTATACTCAATCAAGACCCTTTGTTATACTCGATCAGGGGACTTTGTTATACTCGAGCAGGGGCCTTTATTATACTCAATCAAGGGCCTTTGTTATACTCGACCAGGGGACTTTGTTATACTCGATCTGAGGACTTTGTTATACTCGATCAGGGGACTTTGTTATACTCGACCAGGGGGCTTTGTTATACTCGATCTGAGGACTTTGTTATACTCGACCAGGGGACTTTGTTATACTCGATCTGAGGACTTTGTTATACTCGTTCAGGGGACTTTGTTATACGCGACCAGGGAACTTTGTTATACACGATCAGGGGATATGTTATACTCGATCAGTGGGATATGTTATACACGATCAGGGGACTTTGCTATACACGATCACGATGCTTTGTTATACTCAACCGGGGGCCTTTGGTATATTCGATCAGGGGTCTTTGTTATACTCGATCAAGGGACTTTGTTATACTCGATCAGGGGACTTTGTGATACTCGTTGAGGGGGCTTTGTTTTCCTCGATCAAGCGACTTTGTAATACTCCATCAGGGTCTTTCTTATACTCCATGAGGGGCCTTTGTTATACTCGACCAGGGGACTTTGTTATACTCGATCAGGGGACTTTGTTATACTTGATCAGGGGACTTTGTAATATTCGGGATCTGGGGGCTTTGTTATACTCACCAGCCTGCTGCGTTTCGAGGCGACCTTGTTATACCTGCCGATCAGGGGCCTTTTGTTATACTCGATCAGGGGACTGGTTATACTCGACCAGGTTATACCCGATCAGGGGACTTTGTTATACTTGACTTAGGGACTTTTGTATTCCGATGAGGGGGCTTTGTTATACTCATGACTGAAATTGTTGGTTTTGCTAAGGACTTCGTTTATACTCGATCAGGGGCCTTAGTTATACCCGATCAGGGGACTTTGTTATACTCGACCAGGGGACTTTGTTATACTCGATGAGGGGAATTTGTTATACTCGATCAGGGTCCTTTGTTATACTCGAACAGGGGACGTTGTTATACTCGATCAGGGGACTTCGTTATACTCGATCAAGGGACTTTGTTATACTCGATGATTGGGCTTTGTTATACTCGATCAGGGGAGTTTGTTATGCTCGACATGGGTCCTTTGTTATGCTTGACCAGTGGCCTTTGTTATACTCGATTATAGGACTTTGTTATACACGATCAGAGGACTTTGTTATACTCGATGAGGGGCCTTTATTATACTCGATCCGGGGCTTTGTTATACTCGATCAGGAGACATTACTATACTCAACCGGGGAACTTTGTTATACACGATCAGGTGATATGTTATACTCGATCAGGGGATGTGTTATACTCGATGAGGGGACTTTGTTATACTCGATCAGGAGGCTTTGTTATACTCGATAAGGTGACTTTGTTATACTCGACCATGGGACTTTGTTATACTCAACGAGGGGTCTTTGTTATACTCAATGAGGGGATTTTGTTATACTCGATCAGGGGCCTTTGTTATACTCGATGAGGGGGCTTTGATATACTCGATCAGGGGACTTTGTTATACTCGACCATGGGACTTTGTTATACTCGACGAGGAGCCTTTGTTATACGCGATCAGGGGACTTTGTTATACTCGATCAGAGGACTTTGTTATACTCGATCAGGGGACTTTGTTATACACGATCAAGGGACTTTGTTATACTCGATGATGGGGCTTTGTTATACTCGATCAGGGGACTTTGTTATGCTCGAAATGGATCCTTTGTTATGCTTGACCAGTGGCCTTTGTTATACTCGATTATAGGACTTTGTTATACACTATCAGGGGACTTTGTTTTACTCGATCAGGGGACTTTTTTATATTCGATCAGAGGACTTTGTTATACTTAATGAGAGGCCTTTATTATACTCGATCAGGGGCTTTTTTATGCTCGACCAGGGAACTTTGTTATACACGATCAGGGGATATGTTATACTCGATCAGGGGATGTGTTATACTCGATCAGGGGACTTTGTTATACTCGATGAGGTGGCTTTGTTATACTCGATAAGGTGACTTTGTTATACTCGACCATGGGACTTTGTTATACTCGATCAGGGGACTTTGTTATACTCGATCAAGGGTCTTTATTATACTCCATCAAGGGCCTTTGTTATACTCGATCAGGGGACTTTGTTATACTCGA
>NW_024711157.1:0-8851 GCF_018991925.1 Homarus americanus | reverse complement strand
TAACTTTTATTCCCCAGAGTAGTGTTTTAAGTTCAAGTTAAGAGGTGCGCATATTGGTGTACCATTATTTGAGTGTGTCTGTAGTGTTGGAGGGATTATACGTGTAAATTTTACAGTGTGTCTCATTCATCTCAGTCACAGACGCTATCCTTCCACGGGTCACGGACAATTTCATTTTGTTCGTAAATTTAAGTGTTCTTGTGCTGGTTCGGGATTTTTCTCCAAGGGGCGCTTCCACTGCAATTTCCATCTAATAATTAATAAACCCCAAGTCTGGTGAAATATGAAAGTCCAGTAATTCCGACCGGTTACATATATATATATATATAAATATATATATATATATATATATATATATATATATATATATATATATATATATATATATATATATATATATATATATATATATATATATATATATATATATATATATATATATATATGTATATATATATATATATATATATATATATATGTATATATATATATAAATGTATATATATATATATATATATATATATATATATATATATATATATATATATATATATGCTGATAACCACAAGGAAAGAAGAAAACACGAAGTTCCCAAGCGCTTTCGTGTAATTCACATCTTCAGGGTGGGCTTGGGATCATGACCATAAGAATATCTTAATCTTATCATTTCACAAAAATTTCTTACACATTCCTTCACAACTAAATACCTGGAACGTCAATGTGGCATTTAAAAACTCATGCACTGTTAAACAAATGTTAATCAAGAACTCCCCCAACAACACAATTGGTTGCATTTATAAAGTTCCTTGCAAGGAATGTAACATGTTTTACTTAGGCCAGACAGGTAAAGATCTTGTAACTAGAATTAAACAACACATATACAGTGTCAGGACAGGCCAGGAATCCAATGCTCTGTTTGTTCATTTGAGGGATAACAAGCATTGCATTGACTGGGATAATGCCTCCTCAATATTACCATGTAATTCAATTGATAGTAGGAACACTACAGAATGTAATGTCTTATTAAACACAATGAAGCATTCAACATGAATTTGAGTAACGGCATGTAAGCTGGACAATTTGTAATTAAGAAGACGGTGATCAGGTAAGAAGGCCGGGTCACTTGACCATCTGGACCTGACCACCAACCGTTGTGTGCTATTTAAAGATTAGTAGGGTCATTACCTAATACCTGACCATTGTGGACCTGGTCTCACCCTCCTCTGTATATATACACCTTGATTTGTATTTCTCTCTCTAGTCTGTACTCACCCCTGAAGATGTGAATTACACGAAAGCTCTTGGGAACTTCGTGTTTTCTTCTTTCCTTGTGGTTATCAGCATATACCTAGATCACGCGCACCTACAGTGATTTACTTGAATTTACAGAAAACGAAAGAAAAGATTGATAATATATGTATATTCAGGAAAAATAATAATAAGTGAAACAACTATATATTGATCAAATAAATGATGACGTGCTCTAAATTCTATTATCAGTTGATAGCAACACGATAGCCAACTCACAAATAAATTGTAAATTACATACGACATAAAATTTTGGATATTCATAAAACAATTTACATGACGTCAAAAGAGTTCTTTAAATTTTTTGTTGGACTGTAAAATGTATTTTGTAATTTGGCTTAAATTTCATAGTGGATATATTTTTGTCTCTTCTGCTTAACAATATTTCCTTGTTGCTTTCCATTTCAACTTATAATTTAATTATCTAGAAGATTCTTTAGACACTTTCAGAGCTGACTCACACAAGCAGTAAGATGAAAAAGTCTGAAAAAGTTTATTACAGTTTAATTTTGTTCCTAATAGTTCTCTCAGTAAGATTTTGCCTCTTTGTTGTGTTATGTGTCGCCTCTTCTTACTCTCTCAAGTATTAACTGATCCATCATGTGTGTAGCATCTTGATGGGTCTTAGACACATGGCGATTTACACGAGTAATATTTGCCTACACATTAAATTCTGTTCCGAGAGCAAAAAAAAAAAGTTTTCGTATTAGTATCATTTTGTATGTTATTCAAATATAAATCTAGTTTTACAAAACTTACGTAAATTAATTGAAAAATTATATCACTAATACTGAAGCAGTAGATGATTCGACTAAAAACTCGCCCAGTGATATTCAGCTGTTGTAATAATTATGTTAAGCTGATAGAGAAGAGCTGATTCTAAAATATACTCCAACAACACCTTGCTCCAGAGTCTAGTTTTACCTAACAGCCTCGACAACATAATCCAGAGACGTCCTCCCCCTTAGCACAAGTTGACTACCCCTTTGTTAACAACATTATCTGGTCTTTTATTTATGACATTCATTACTAAGATATTATACATAACATTACATAGAAAATACATCCACTTCCTGTAATACCTCATTGAGCTGATTAATATGAGGTGAATTACACCTTTTCGCATATCCGTTGAGACAGTGTTACATAACTATTTGACAAATTTCATAACCGAATGACAGAACACATATCGAATGATAATCTAAAATAAATGTTCGTTCATACTAACGGAAGTGATTGACATAAGTTATGAAGTTGACAGGAGTGAACAATAAACCGACAGTCTACATATAGTTTGAGAATGTAACAATTGGAGAATGACATACCACCAACAGTTATTTTAGATTGTCATTCGATATGTGTTCTGTCATTCGGTTATGAAATTTGTCAAATAGTCATGTAACAATGTCTCAACGGATATGTGAAAAGGTGTACCACTTGTTATTCTCAAATATCATAACTTAGAGCTGCATTAATAAAGTATATAACACATACCAATATACGAGTTAAGGAACATCACCCAAGGGTAAAGATTGTAATAAGCAACAACACATTAGACCAGCAGTTGTGTATCGTCAATTACCGGGGGGGGGGGGGTAAAACTCTGCGGTTACCACACGCCAAGTTTCACTACCTTTCCCCCTTTTTTTATTTTAATGTTTTTTTTACCTGTTATAATACTTTCCTGAATACACACGCCATTGGTCTTTTATATAACAACAAAACAAATCTGAAATGTCGAGTATAAAAGCTCCTAGGATCAGTACAGTATCTCAGTAGGCAGGTATGTATATGATTACCTTTACATGCATGTTTTTATTCACGTATCCGTACCGTATGTATAAAGGTCTCTATATATTAATAAATTTCATCAAAGTATGTCAAAAACCAACGAGTATGTTTCAATAAATTTATGTATATTCGTGATGTAAGAATTTCATGGGTGATCGGGATGTCACTCTCTAAGAATTGTAATATTTGTTTTTTGGCACTTGAGGGATGTCCATCGTTATCTAGGCAGCTATTTTCACCATAGTTTCTTATACATGTAAATAGAAAGGTATAATATTTGACCTTATCTGCCAGCCTTACAATAGCCTCGTTATGTCACCCCTTTCAGGTGCACCAGAGCTCCTTATACCACTCCATGGTGATCAATTAGTGTGCGTGTGTACTTGATCTTTATCTTTAATTTCACTACTTTCACATTTTTTACCTTACCTAGCCTAACCTAGCCTAGCCTAACCTAACCTAACCTAACCTAACCTTCATTGGGTACTTTTCATATGGCTTAACTATTACCAAAGAAAATTATTGATGGTGATCTCGGCCAATATTATGATGGGACGAAATCACTAAAATGGGCCGAGGTCACCACTCAATGTGGGCCAAGGTTACCACTAGATGTGGGCCGAGGTCACCACTGAATGTGGGCCGAGGTTACCACTAGATGTGAACCGAGGTTATCACTGGATGTGGGCCGAGGTCACCACTGAATGTGAGCCGAGGTTATCACTGGATGTGGACCGAGGTTACCACTGGATGTGGGCGAGGATAACACTAGATGTGAACCGAGGTTATCACTGGATGTGGGCCGAGGTCACCACTGAATGTGAGCCGAGGTTATCACTGGGTGTGGACCGAGGTTATCACTGGATGTGGGCCGAGGTCACCACTGAATGTGAGCCGAGGTTATCACTGGATGTGGACCGAGGTTACCACTGGATGTGGGCCGAGGTTACCACTAGATGTGAACCGAGGTTATCACTGGATGTGGGCCGAGGTCACCACTGAATGTGAGCCGAGGTTATCACTGGATGTGGGCCGAGGTCACCACTGAATGTGGGCGAGGTTACCACTAGATGTGAACCGAGGTTATCACTGGATGTGGGCCAAGGTCACCACTGAATGTGAGCCGAGGTTATCACTGGATGTGGACCGAGGTTACCACTGGATGCGGGCCGAGGTTACCACTGAATGTGAGCCGAGGTTATCACTGGATGTGGACCGAGGTTACCACTGGATGCGGGCCGAGGTTACTTGGCCGAATTTACCATAGGCCGACGTCACTGGCACCCGAGATTGTGCTGCTGTCGTCAACACAAGAAAACGCCTCAACTCTTGTGTATATGTAAACACTGATATTATGATCTGATTTATAATTAAACCTGAAATGTTGGATTCTGTAAGTTAAAAGAGATTTGCTAAACTATTATTTTTGGGGGGAAATTTAACTTAAACAAAGAGACATCGGAAAATTTGTTCAGACTTGTACCCAGAACCAGCAGAACCTGTACCCAGAACCAGCAGAACCTGTACCCAGAACCAGCAGAACCTGTACCCAGAACCAGCAGAACCTGTACCCAGAACCAGCAGAACCTGATGGTCAGTCCCCCCGTAAGGTCACGGTGTCTCTGTTATATAAAGTTTGTAAGGTGCTTATATATTACAGCTTCACTTCTCTTAATATACAGTATTGGTTAATGTATAAAAGCTATTTTATAATGAATAATTCACTCCTCTTGTATATCTTTGTCACTTATTTATTCTTATACTAATACAATAAGCAGAGCAATGAAGAATATATTTACTTTATCAATAAAATGATTTCATTATAACCATACAGTAATTTAATAAGTCGGTAAATGATGAAGTGAAATACTCTCTCAGAATTGTATCAACTTTATAAAGAAGAATTGTTTAGTAAGTGTTTTATAACGCGTGGCATCTCCAAGACCATCTATGTTTTCAATCCGTCGACCCTCTAGAAAATACTTTGTGGTTCCCCAGTTGAGAAGCTCTGGTAGAGAAGTAGAGTGATAGTGTAGATACCGACACAGGCTATAAACCAGTTTAAAATAATACAGATGGGACGTATACATGATGAGACTAACTTCGCGATTACTAACACATACTTAAAAAAAATCATTATGGAGAGGAACTGTCCGGTACACGCAGTGAGTTTCATTTTGACTGATGTGTATGTGGGCGAACCTCCCATCACCTATAAGGCCATCAGTGACGGACACACCTGGTCTGGACTATTCATCAAAACAGCTTCTAATTACCATGGTTAAGGATGCCTGATATTATTTCCCATTTGAAATACACTTAAATTTTGATTAATTCAGGTCATCGGACTTAAGTGACTTTATCTTGTTAAATTATTACCATTAGCTCCAATAACACGGAATGTACTGAGCATCAAGTGAGCTTCTATAGGTTTTAACCTTATTATGCCCTCGTTAACTAGTGGGTGGAGTAAACCCGTACCCATAATAAATCACCAGTTTGATAAGGGAATAATGACCGTGTAGAGATAAATCTGTGTTGTGGAGTAATCGCTTAATAGATGCTGTTTCACGTGATATTTTACTAAGACTAAAATTATCACTACCATGAAACATCTGTACGTGTTACGAAGATTAATATACAAAGATAAAGTTCTATTAGAATATATTAAATATTATCCTTAAATTGTTTTCTATATATGTTTTAATGTAACTTAAAACTAAAGGGCTCATCAGGAAATACTAAATAACGTATGAGTATTTTTTCTTTACAAAACAAAAATTGAATCCCCAATTAAAAACAGATATCTTAGACGGACACGGTGACAGTTGGTTGCCTCTATTCCGGGCTCCTAAAGGAGTAGAAAAAGTAAATTTACTTAAAATATGAGAGTAACATTTTTTTACCTTACCGTTATCAATTTTATATTATATGTAGCCCCAAAAAAGAGTATTTTTATTACCTGACTGTGGCTATAGCTCTAGTGTGTTTACTTACGTGTTACCAGAGAATTAGGCTAAGGTCTTGGGTGACTCCTCATACTTTACTTGAGCAAGAAATCTATTTTTTTCCCGAGATCGAGATTTTTAAAAGTTGAGATCAAGATCCTTCGCAATTTTAACATTTATGAATCATCTAAGGACTTGCCCGCCCAGGTAGCACGTGAGTGGCTAAACTTGAAATAGGATATTCTTTTGGTCGTGTTTATACAACTATGACTATTTTCAAGTTAATGGATGGCTGGAGGTTTAGTGTTATTAAAAAAAATAGCGGAAATATTTACCAACTAGTATGGGTATATACTGTACGTACTAACTACCAACGGATTTACATTACCATGATTATAAATTAAAATTCCGGACCAAACAGACGTACAACTTGTGATACCCAGACCCACTGAGACCACCACCATGCACTCCTCTCAAACCCATACCTCTTAAAAGATATCTACCGCCTGAATATTAAAATATTTGTGAAACCTTATTTTAATCCCATTGAAAATTATTATGACATATACTCATAAGTTCCTAAGAATTACCAAATACCAATAATTAACTGTGCGACCATTACGACATGTCTATTTCAATCAATCAATCAATCAGACATGTCGGTACATTGATTTAATATTTTTCGAGGGGAATATTAACAATTAAATGTACAGGTTTCAATGGCAACTATTAATTTACTAATCATTGTACTGAATTACGTAAGGTTAGTAAGAATAAATGTTTTTTTTATAATTTTTGTCCTAAGGCTCAACAAATGGTAACGTCAATATAGTTCTTTATTCTAACTCTCACTCACTGTCCAAACAGAATGTTTCTCTAAAGCATACATGTTAATTGTAATTACTGTTATTATACTCGAAACTAATTGATAATAACAATAACTCCAGGTGTTACACATTACTGCTGTCTAACTAAATCTGATTCGTGGAGAAACGTAAGCTGTTCTGGGTGAGGGTTAAAACTCTGCCTCTCTCCCCGGGGGTGTTGTACAGTCCTGAGAGTGAGTTTCACTGCCTCCCGCCCTTATAGCTCTCCCTGCAGGTGCTGGGCGGCCGGCGGCATGTGTGTGCTCTGGTCGCCCGAATAACCGCACTGAGACTGACTGCTAGAGTTTGGGCAAGTTGTGAGGTTAACGGAGAATAACATGGGCTTCCTATTCTGGTGCCAGCGAGGATACATTACATACCTGGGTTATGAAGTTATGGTGTAGTAGGGAGAGGAAGACT
Organism: Homarus americanus; assembly: GCF_018991925.1. Lineage (NCBI taxonomy): Eukaryota > Metazoa > Arthropoda > Malacostraca > Decapoda > Nephropidae > Homarus > Homarus americanus. Next base: position 1,518 of record NW_024711157.1, on the reverse strand, counting down.
CCTGCCTGGTGAGGATATAAGCTAGGGAGAAGAGGTAGGTAGCCCGGGAAAAGGTATCGATGTGGATGCTATAAGTTGTGGGCGCCAGTGTTGTGCGCCAGTGTTCGTTTGGAAACTTTTGCGATATTTTTAATTTAATTATACTCCTTGGCATAAAGGGTTTAATTATAATTCATCATTGAAACTAATTGAATTGAAAACTATGAGGTTTGAAGTGGTGAAGAATAATAGATGGTTAGATTTTGATGTCTGTAACTGCGGAAACCGACGTTCTTTTGTTTGAACACGTCAGCTGACACAGTGGAGGGTCGGACAGGGTGGAAAATCACAACGGACAGGAGAGTTAGAGCCACAGTATGTGTAAGGCAGCAGGGAAGGAGGTCTTTTTTTTTTTTAATTTCTGAAAGCTTAAGTTTTATGATGTGCTGTACCTACTTCATGGTGTAAAGCACTAATGCCTCAAACATAGTTAACTACATAATACACAAAGTTACAAATATGTATCTTACTCTTGCCATAAGAAAATAATAAATGCACCAGCGGATTTTTTATATTAAAAGTGTACTGATCTACACAAATTAATAACAACTTGGCGCTAATACTATCCCAGGCAAATATATAGAAAAATAACGTGTTTACAGAAGCTTTTACAATTTATGTAGATGACACAATGTACTTATTTGGCAAAGGAATGATCAAGAATAAGGAAATAAAATATCTAATCGTATGGAAACAAACTTCAGCTTTACAGTAAAAACAAAATACAGTTCAGGAACAGTGATCCATTAAACTCAACACTGGTACATGGGGTTAACACACACACTCCATCTAGAGGCATGTAAGTGCACTGATCTACTCAATGGGTTTCAAACGAATGATTACGGTAAACTTGGTGTCCATTCAATAAAGTTTACTAGACTGTTTACTGTGTACAAATTATACTTTTAATGGCCATATGATTTAGGGTCGCTGGTGGCTCGTAGCCGTCCAGGATCAACATATAAATACATTTGCTGATACAGTGTGTGGATCAAAGTCTATCATACAGTGAGTCTTAGTGAAGGCTCTTACTGGATGATGTTATTGCCCGAGTGTATAGAGTAACACTACATAATCTCATGTGTTCAAATATACATGAGTGCACATGCGTAAATACATACAGGAACATTACAGTCACACACACACACACACACATACCTACCTCTCTTGCGTCCTGACAAGTTTAAAAGTTCTTCAGTACATAAACTTCTACTTCGCTAAGCCTGTGAAATTTGATAATAACTTCCCTGATCAGAAGTATTTATACGCCTCTCGTAGAAAAAAGTGCCCGATTAATGTTACACCAGTACCCCCACAAGTGATATATTCTGAAGCTTATTCCTCGTGGCTAGAAACTTTCACAGGGACAAACTTAAAGGAGTTTGGCGATACATTTCAGGTCAGAAACTTTTATACGTTACTGTTAGACGAAGTTAGGAGACGAAAATGAGTATAGGAGGACGTACAAATAAATGAATA
>NW_024711156.1:0-16880 GCF_018991925.1 Homarus americanus | reverse complement strand
AGAAAAATTTGTTATACTCGACCAGGAGACTTTGTTATACTCGCTCAGGGGACTTTGGTATACTCCACCAGGACTTTGTTATACTCGATCAGAGGATATGTTATATTCGATAAAGGAACTTTGTTATACTCGATCAGGGGACTTTGTTTTACGCGTCCAGGGGGCTTTGTTATACTCGATTAGAGGACTTTGTTATACTCGATCAGGGGACTTTGTCTTACTCGATCAGGTCCCTGTTTTATAATCGACCAGGGGACTTTGTTATAATCGATCAGGGGGCTTTGTTATGCTCGATCTGGTGACTTTGTTATACTAGGCCAGGAGACTTTGTTATACTCGATCAGGGGATATGTTATACTCGATGAGGGGACTTTGTTATACTGGACCAGGGGACTTTGTTATACTCGATCAGGGGACTTTGATATTCTCGATCAGGGACCTTTGTTATACTCGATCAGGGGACTTTGTCTTACTCGATCAGGGCCCTTTGCTATACTCGACCGGGGGACTTTGTTATAATCGATCAGGGTACTTTGTTATGCTCGATCTGGGGACTTTTTTATACTGGGCCAGGGGACTTTGTTATACTCGATCAGAGGACTTTGGTATACTCGATCAGGGGCCTTTATTATACTCGATAAGACAACTTTGTTATACTCGACCAGGAGAATTTGTTATACTCGAACAGGGGACTTTGGTACACTCCACCAGGGACTTTGCTATACTCGATCAGGGGATATGTTATATTCGATAAAGGGACTTTGTTATACTCGATGAGGGGACTTTGTTTTACTCGTCCAGGGGGCTTTGTTATACTCGATTAGAAGACTTTGTTATACTCGATCAGGGGACTTTGTCTTACTCGATCAGGGCCCAGTTTTATAATCGACCAGGGGACTTTGTTATAATCGATCAGGGGGCTATGTTATGCTCGATCTGGGGACTTTGTTATACTGGGCCAGGAGACTTTGTTATACTCGATCAGGGGATATGTTACACTCGATCAGGGGACTTTGTTATACTGGACCAGGGGACTTTGTTATAATCGATCATGGGACTTTGTTATGCTCGATCTGGGGACTTTGTTATGCTGGGCCAGGATACTTTGTTATACTCGATCAGGGGATATGTTATACTCGATCAGGGGACTTTGTTATACTGGGCCAGGGGATTTTGTTATGCTCGATCTGGGGACTTTGTTATACTTGTCCATGGGACGTTTTTATACTCGATCAGGTTACTTGGTTATACTTGATCAGGAGACTTTGTTATACTCGATCAGGGGACTTTGTCTTACTCGATCAGGGCCCTTTGCTATACTCGACCGGGGGACTTTCTTATAATCGATCAGGGTACTTTGTTATGCTCGATCTGGAGACTTTGTTATACTGGGCCAGGGGACTTTGTTATGCTCGATCTGGGGACTTTGTTATACTAGGCCAGGGGACTTTGTTATACTCGATCAGGGGATATGTTATACTCGATCATGGGACTTTGTTAAACTCGATGAGGGGACTTTGTTAAACTTGATTAGGGGACTTTGTTATACTCGATTAGGGGACTTGTTATACTCGACCAGGGGCCTTTGTTATGCTCGAAAAGTAAACTTTGTTATACTCGAGCAGGGGACTTTATTATACTCGATCAGGGGACTTTGTTACACTCCACCAGGGACTTTGTTATACTCGGTTCGGAGGACTTTCTTATACTCGTCCAGGGGGCTTTGTTATACTCGATCAGGGGACCTTGTTATACTCGATCAGGGGACTTTGTCTTACTCGATCAGGGCCCTGTGTTATAATCGACCAGGGGACTTTGTTATAATCGATCAGAGGACTTTGTTATGCTCGATCTGGGGACTTTGTTATACTGGGGCAGGAGACATTGATATACTCGATCAGGGGACTTTGTTATACTGGACCAGGGGACTTTGTTATATCCGATCAGGGGACTTTGTTATACTCGATTAGGGAACTTTGTTATTCTCGATGAGGGGACTTTGTCTTACTTGATCAGGGCCCGTTGCTATACTCGACCGGGGGACTTTGTTATAAATGTACGAGGGCTTATGGCGTTTCACTTGGGACTTTGGTTATACCTCTAGCCAGTTTTTTTGTTATACCTCGATCAGAGGTTATACTCGATGAGGACTTGTTATGCCTGGACCAGGGACTTTTGTTATACTGGATCAGGGACTTTTGATATACTCGATCAGGACCCCGTTATACCGATCAGGGATTTTTGTCTACTCGATCAGGCCCTTTGCTACTCGGACTGGGAACTTTGTTATAATCGATCATGGGACTTTGTTATTCTCGATCTGGGGACTTTGTTATGCTGGGCCAGGAAACTTTGTTATACTCGATCAGGGGATATGTTACACTCGATCAGGGGACTTTGTTATACTGGACCAGGGGACTTTGTTATACTCGATCAGTGGACTTTGTTATACTCGATCAGGGAACTTTGTTATAATCGATCATGGGACTTTGTTATGCTCGATCTGGGGACTTTGTTATGCTGGGCCAGGATACTTTGTTATACTCGATCAGTGGATATGTTATACTCGATCAGGGGACTTTGTTATACTGGGCCAGGGGATTTTGTTATGCTCGATCTGGGGACTTTGTTATACTTGGCCATGGGACGTTTTTATACTCGATCAGGTTACTTGGTTATACCGATCAGAGACTTTGTTATACTCGATCAGGGGACTTTGTCTTTCTCGATCAGGGCCCTTTGCTATACTCGACCGGGGGACTTTCTTATAATCGATTAGGGTACTTTGTTATGCTCGATCTGGAGACTTTGTTATACTGGGCCAGGGGACTTTGTTATGCTCGATCTGGGGACTTTGTTATACTAGGCCAGGGGACTTTTTTATACTCGATCAGGTTACTTTGTTATACATGGTCAGGGGACTTTGTTATACTCGATCAGAGGACTTTGGTATACTCGATCAGGGGCCTTTGTTATACTCGATAAGAAAACTTTGTTATACTCGACCAGGGGACTTTGTTATACTCGATCAGGGGACTTTGGTACACTCCACCACAGTGGGACTTTATACTGACCAGGAGAGCAAAAGTTATATTCGATCAGGGACTTTTGTTATACTGATCAGAGGACTTTGTTATGTTCAGGGGGGGCTTTGTTATACTCGATTAGGGACTCTGTTATACTCGATCAGGGACTTTTGTCTTAGCCTTTACTGTAAGTTCTTTGTCATACTCAATTGGTGAGACTTTTGTCAAAACGATAAGGGACTTTTTGTACGTTTTAATTCGGGGGACTTTGTTATATCGGGCCAGGAGACTTGTTATACTGATCAGGTGATATGTTATACTGATGAAGGATTCCTTTGTTATACTGGACCAGTGGACTTTGTTATACTCGGTCAGGGGACTTTGTTATACTGGGCCAGGAGACTTTGTTATACTCGATCAGGTGATATGTTATACTCGATCAGGGGACTTTGTTATACTGGACCAGTGGACTTTGTTATGCTCGAGCAGGGGACTCTGTTATACTCGACGAGGGGACTTTGTTATATTCGATGAGGCGGCTTTGTTATACTCGATCAGGAGACTTTGTTATACTCCACCAGGTACTTCGTTATACTCGATCAGGCGATACGTTATACTCGATCAGGGACTTGTTATACTCGACCAGAAAACTTTGTTATACTCTATCAGGGGATATGTTATACTCGAAAAGAAAACTTTGTTATACTCGATCAGGTAACTTTTTTATACTTGACCAATTGACTTTGCTATACTCGATGAGGGGCCTTTGTTATACTCGATTAGGGGACTTTGTTATACTGGATCATGGGCCTTTGTTATACTCGATTAGGGGGCTTTGTTATATTCGACCAGGGGACTTTGCTATACTCGATCAGGGGACTTTGTTATACTCGATCTGGGGATTTTGTTATGCTCGATTTGGGGACTTTGTTATACTGGACCAGGGGACTTTGTTATAGTCGAGCAGGAGCCTTTGTAATTCTCAATCAGGGGACTTTGTTATACTCGTCCAGGGGGCTTTGTTATATTCGATCAGGGGACTTTGTTATACTCGATCAGGCCTTTTGCTATACTTGTCTCTCAGGGGACTTTGGTTATAATCGATCAGGACCTTTGTTATGCCTGATAGCGGGGACTTTCTTTACATTAGCCAGGATTCTTTATATACTCGATCAGGGGACTTTGTTATACTGGACCAGGGAACTTTTCTATACTCGATTAGGGGACTTTGTTATCCTCGCCCAAGGGTCTTTGTTATACTCGATCAGGGGACTTTGTTATACTCGACCAGGGTACTTTGATATACTCGATTAGGCGGCTTTGCTATTCGCGATTAGGGGCCTTTGTTAAACTAGATCAGGGGACTTTGTTATACTCGATGAGGGGTGTTTGTTATACTCGACAAGAAAACTTTGTTATACTCGACCAGGAGACTTTGTTATACTCGATAACGGAACTTTATTACACTCCACCAGGGACTTTGTTATACTCGGTTCAGGGGACTTTGTTATACTCGTCCAGGGGACTTTGTTATAATCGATCAGGGGACTTTGTTATGCTCGATCTGGGGACTTTGTTATACTGGGCCAGGAGACTTTGTTATACTCGCTCAGGGGATATGTTATACTCGATCAGGGAACTTTGTTATACTGGACCAGGGGACTTTGTTATACTCGATCAGGGGACTTTGTTATACTCGATCAGGGAACTTTGTTATAATCGATCAGGGGACTTTGTTATGCTCGATCTGGGGACTTTGTTATACTGGGCCAGGAAACTTTGTTATACTCGATCAGGGGATATGTTATACTCGATCAGGGGACTTTGTTATACTGGGCCAGGGGACTTTGTTATGTTCGATCTGGGGACTTTATTATACTTGGCCAGGCGACGTTTTTATACTCGATCAGGTTACTTTGTTATACTTGATCAGGGGACTTTGTTATACTCGATGAGAGGACTTTGTTATTCTCGACCAGGGTCCTTTGTTATACTCGATAAGAAAACTTTGTTATACTCGACCAGGAGACTTTGTTATACTCGCTCAGGGGACTTTGGTATACTCCACCAGGGACTTTGTTATACTCGATCAGAGGATATGTTATATTTGATAAAGGGACTTTGTTATACTCGATCAGGGGACTTTGTTTTACTCGTCCAGGGGGCTTTGTTATACTCGATTAGAGGACTTTGTTATACTCGATCAGGGGACTTTGTCTTACTCGATCAGGGCCCTGTTTTATAATCGACCAGGGGACTTTCTTATAATCGATCAGGGGGCTGTGTTATGCTCGATCTGGGGACTTTGTTATACTGGGCCAGGAGACTTTGTTATACTCGATCAGGGGATATGTTATACTCTATGAGGGGACTTTGTTATACTGGACCAGGGGACTTTGTTATACTCGATCAGGGGACTTTGATTTCTCGATCAGGGACCTTTGTTATACTCGATCAGGGGACTTTGTCTTACTCGATCAGGGCCCTTTGCTATACTCGACCGGGGGACTTTGTTATAATCGATCAGGGTACTTTGTTATGCTCGATCTGGGGACTTTTTTATACTGGGCCAGGGGACTTTGTTATGCTCGATCTGGGGACTTTGTTATTCTTGGCCAGGGGACTTTTTTATACTCGATCAGGTTGCTTTGTTATATTTGATCAGGGGACTTTGTTATACTCGATCAGAGGACTTTGGTATACTCGATCAGGGGCATTTGTTATACTCGATAAGACAACTTTGTTATACTCGACCAGGAGAATTTGTTATACTCGAACAGGGGACTTTGGTACACTCCACCAGGGACTTTGCTATACTCGATCAGGGGATATGTTATATTCGATAAAGGGACTTTGTTATACTCGATCAGGGGACTTTGTTTTACTCGTCCAGGGGGCTTTGTTATACTCGATTAGAAGACTTTGTTATACTCGATCAGGGGACTTTGTCTTACTCGATCAGGGCCCAGTTTTATAATCGACCAGGGGACTTTGTTATAATCGATCAGGGGGCTTTGCTATGCTCGATCTGGGGACTTTGTTATACTGGGCCAGGAGACTTTGTTATACTCGATCAGGGGATATGTTACACTCGATCAGGGGACTTTGTTATACTGGACCAGGGGACTTTGTTATACTCGATCAGTGGACTTTGTTATACTCGATCAGGGAACTTTGTTATAATCGATCATGGGACTTTGTTATGCTCGATCTGGGGACTTTGTTATGCTGGGCCAGGATACTTTGTTATACTCGATCAGTGGATATGTTATACTCGATCAGGGGACTTTGTTATACTGGGCCAGGGGATTTTGTTATGCTCGATCTGGGGACTTTGTTATACTCGACCAGGGGACTTTGTTATACTCGATCAGGGGACTTTGGTACACTCCACCAGGGACTTTGCTATACTCGATCAGGGGATATGTTATATTCGATCAGGGGACTTTGTTATACTTGATCAGAGGACTTTGTTATACTCGTCCAGGGGGCTTTGTTAAACTCGATTAGGGGACTTTGTTATACTCGATCAGGGGACTTTGTCTTACTCGATCAGGGCCCTTTGTTATACTCGACCAGGAGACTTTGTCAAAATCGATAAGGGGACTTTGTAATGCTCGATCTGGGGACTTTGTTATACTGGGCCAGGAGACTTTGTTATACTCGATCAGGTGATATGTTATACTCGATCAGGGGACTTTGTTATACTGGACCAGTGGACTTTGTTATACTCGGTCAGGGGACTTTGTTATACTGGGCCAGGAGACTTTGTTATACTCGATCAGGTGATATGTTATACTCGATCAGGGGACTTTGTTATACTGGACCAGTGGACTTTGTTATGCTCGATCAGGGGACTCTGTTATACTCGACGAGGGGACTTTGTTATATTCGATGAGGCGGCTTTGTTATACTCGATCAGGAGACTTTGTTATACTCCACCAGGTACTTCGTTATACTCGATCAGGCGATACGTTATACTCGATCAGGGACTTGTTATACTCGACCAGAAAACTTTGTTATACTCTATCAGGGGATATGTTATACTCGAAAAGAATACTTTGTTATACTCGATCAGGTGACTTTCTTATACTTGACCAATTGACTTTGCTATACTCGATGAGGGGCCTTTGTTATACTCGATTAGGGGACTTTGTTATACTGGATCATGGGCCTTTGTTATACTCGATTAGGGGGCTTTGTTATATTCGACCAGGGGACTTTGCTATACTCGATCAGGGGACTTTGTTATACTCGATCTGGGGACTTTGTTATGCTCGATTTGGGGACTTTGTTATACTGGACCAGGGGACTTTGTTATAGTCGAGCAGGAGCCTTTGTTATTCTCAATCAGGGGACTTTGTTATACTCGTCCAGGGGGCTTTGTTATATTCGATCAGGGGACTTTGTTATACTCGATCAGGGCCCTTTGCTATACTCGACCAGGGGACTTTGTTATAATCGATCAGGGGACTTTGTTATGCTCGATCAGGGGACTTTGTTATACTGGACCAGGGGACTTTTCTATACTCGATTAGGGGACTTTGTTATACATGATCAGGGAACTTTGTTATACTCGGTCAGGGGACTTTGTTATCCTCGCCCAAGGGTCTTTGTTATACTCGATCAGGGGACTTTGTTATACTCGATCAGGGTACTTTGATATACTCGATTAGGCGGATTTGCTATACGCGATTAGGGGCCTTTGTTAAACTAGATCAGGGGCCTTTGTTATACTCGATGAGGGGTGTTTGTTATACTCGACAAGAAAACTTTGTTATACTCGACCAGGAGACTTTGTTATACTCGATAACGGAACTTTATTACACTCCACCAGGGACTTTGTTATACTCGGTTCAGGGGACTTTGTTATACTCGTCCAGGGGAAATGTTATAATCGATCAGGGGACTTTGTTATGCTCGATCTGGGGACTTTGTTATACTGGGCCAGGAGACTTTGTTATACTCGCTCAGGGGATATGTTATACTCGATCAGGGGACTTTGTTATACTGGACCAGGGGACTTTGTTATACTCGATCAGGGGACTTTGTTATACTCGATCAGGGAACATTGTTATAATCGATCAGGGGACTTTGTTATGCTCGATCTGGGGACTTTGTTATACTGGGCCAGGAAACTTTGTTATACTCGATCAGGGGATATGTTATATTCGATCAGGGGACTTTGTTATACTGGGCCAGGGGACTTTGTTATGTTCGATCTGGGGACTTTATTATACTTGGCCAGGCGACGTTTTTATACTCGATCAGGTTACTTGGTTATACTTGATCAGGAGACTTTGTTATACTCGATCAGGGGACTTTGTCTTACTCGATCAGGGCCCTTTGCTATACTCGACCGGGGGACTTTCTTATAATCGATCAGGGTACTTTGTTATGCTCGATTTGGGGACTTTATTATACTTGGCCAGGGGACTTTGTTATGCTCGATCTGGGGACTTTGTTATACTTGGCCAGGGGACTTTTTTATACTCGATCAGGTTACTTTGTTATGCATGGTCAGGGGACTTTGTTATACTCGATCAGAGGACTTTGGTATACTCGTTCAGGGGCCTTTGTTATACTCGATAAGAAAACTTTGTTATACTCGACCAGGGGACTTTGTTATACTCGATGAGGGGACTTTGGTACACTCCACCAGGGACTTTGCTATACTCGATCAGGGGATATGTTATATTCGATCAGGGGACTTTGTTATACTTGATCAGAGGACTTTGTTATACTCGTCCAGGGGCTTTGTTATACTCGATTAGGGGACTTTGTTATACTCGATCAGGGGACTTTGTCTTACTCTATCAGGGCCCTTTGTTATACTCGACCAGGAGACTTTGTCAAAATCGATAAGGGGACTTTGTAATGCTCGATCTGGGGACTTTGTTATACTGGGCCAGGAGACTTTGTTATACTCGATCAGGTGATATGTTATACTCGATCAGGGGACTTTGTTATACTGGACCAGTGGACTTTGTTATACTCGGTCAGGGGACTTTGTTATACTGGGCCAGGAGACTTTGTTATACTCGATCAGGTGATATGTTATACTCGATCAGGGGACTTTGTTATACTGGACCAGTGGACTTTGTTATGCTCGAGCAGGGGACTCTGTTATACTCGACGAGGGGAATTTGTTATATTCGATGAGGCGGCTTTGTTATACTCGATCAGGAGACTTTGTTATACTCCACCAGGTACTTCGTTATACTCGATCAGGCGATACGTTATACTCGATCAGGGACTTGTTATACTCGACCAGAAAACTTTGTTATACTCTATCAGGGGATATGTTATACTCGAAAAGAAAACTTTGTTATACTCGATCAGGTAACTTTTTTATACTTGACCAATTGACTTTGCTATACTCGATGAGGGGCCTTTGTTATACTCGATTAGGGGACTTTGTTATACTGGATCATGGGCCTTTGTTATACTCGATTAGGGGGCTTTGTTATATTCGACCAGGGGACTTTGCTATACTCGATCAGGGGACTTTGTTATACTCGATCTGGGGATTTTGTTATGCTCGATTTGGGGACTTTGTTATACTGGACCAGGGGACTTTGTTATAGTCGAGCAGGAGCCTTTGTAATTCTCAATCAGGGGACTTTGTTATACTCGTCCAGGGGGCTTTGTTATATTCGATCAGGGGACTTTGTTATACTCGATCAGGGCCCTTTGCTATACTCGACCAGGGGACTTTGTTATAATCGATCAGGGGACTTTGTTATGCTCGATCTGGGGACTTTCTTATATTGGGCCAGGGGACTTTTATATACTCGATCAGGGGACTTTGTTATACTGGACCAGGGAACTTTTCTATACTCGATTAGGGGACTTTGTTATCCTCGCCCAAGGGTCTTTGTTATACTCGATCAGGGGACTTTGTTATACTCGATCAGGGTACTTTGATATACTCGATTAGGCGGCTTTGCTATTCGCGATTAGGGGCCTTTGTTAAACTAGATCAGGGGACTTTGTTATACTCGATGAGGGGTGTTTGTTATACTCGACAAGAAAACTTTGTTATACTCGACCAGGAGACTTTGTTATACTCGATAACGGAACTTTATTACACTCCACCAGGGACTTTGTTATACTCGGTTCAGGGGACTTTGTTATACTCGTCCAGGGGACTTTGTTATAATCGATCAGGGGACTTTGTTATGCTCGATCTGGGGACTTTGTTATACTGGGCCAGGAGACTTTGTTATACTCGCTCAGGGGATATGTTATACTCGATCAGGGAACTTTGTTATACTGGACCAGGGGACTTTGTTATACTCGATCAGGGACTTTGTTATAATCGATCAGGGGACTTTGTTATGCTCGATCTGGGGACTTTGTTATACTGGGCCAGGAAACTTTGTTATACTCGATCAGGGGATATGTTATACTCGATCAGGGGACTTTGTTATACTGGGCCAGGGGACTTTGTTATGTTCGATCTGGGGACTTTATTATACTTGGCCAGGCGACGTTTTTATACTCGATCAGGTTACTTTGTTATACTTGATCAGGGGACTTTGTTATACTCGATGAGAGGACTTTGTTATTCTCGACCAGGGTCCTTTGTTATACTCGATAAGAAAACTTTGTTATACTCGACCAGGAGACTTTGTTATACTCGCTCAGGGGACTTTGGTATACTCCACCAGGGACTTTGTTATACTCGATCAGAGGATATGTTATATTTGATAAAGGGACTTTGTTATACTCGATCAGGGGACTTTGTTTTACTCGTCCAGGGGGCTTTGTTATACTCGATTAGAGGACTTTGTTATACTCGATCAGGGGACTTTGTCTTACTCGATCAGGGCCCTGTTTTATAATCGACCAGGGGACTTTGTTATAATCGATCAGGGGGCTGTGTTATGCTCGATCTGGGGACTTTGTTATACTGGGCCAGGAGACTTTGTTATACTCGATCAGGGGATATGTTATACTCTATGAGGGGACTTTGTTATACTGGACCAGGGGGATATGTTATACTCTATGAGGGGACTTTGTTATACTGGACCAGGGGACTTTGTTATACTCGATCAGGGGACTTTGATTTCTCGATCAGGGACCTTTGTTATACTCGATCAGGGGACTTTGTCTTACTCGATCAGGGCCCTTTGCTATACTCGACCGGGGGACTTTGTTATAATCGATCAGGGTACTTTGTTATGCTCGATCTGGGGACTTTTTTATACTGGGCCAGGGGACTTTGTTATGCTCGATCTGGGGACTTTGTTATTCTTGGCCAGGGGACTTTTTTATACTCGATCAGGTTGCTTTGTTATATTTGATCAGGGGACTTTGTTATACTCGATCAGAGGACTTTGGTATACTCGATCAGGGGCATTTGTTATACTCGATAAGACAACTTTGTTATACTCGACCAGGAGAATTTGTTATACTCGAACAGGGGACTTTGGTACACTCCACCAGGGACTTTAAGTGGCACTGACGGGGACATGTTATATCTGGATAAAGGGACTTTGTTATGCCTCGATCAGGGACTTTGTTTTACTGTCCAGGGGCTTTGGGAGTTACAATTCGATTAGAAGACTTGGTTATACCTTTGATCAGGGACTTTGTCTTACTCGATCAGCCCAGTTTTATAACGACTAGGACTCTTTGTTATAATCGATCAGGGGCTTTGTTATGCCCATCTGGGGACTTTGTTACCTGGGCCAGAGACTTTGTTATACTGATCAGGGATATGTTGGCCTCGATCAGGGACTTTGTTATACTGGACCAGGGAACTTTATTATACTCGATCATAGGACTTTGTTATACTCGATCAGGGAACTTTGTTATACTCGTCCAGGGGGCTTTGTTATACTCGATTAGGGGACTTTGTTATACTCGATCAGGGGACTTTGTCTTACTCGAAGAGGGGCCCTTTGCTATTCTCGACCAGGGGACTTTGTTATAATCGATCAGGGGACATTGTTATGCTCGATCTGGGACTTTGTTATACTCGATCAGTGGACTTTGTTATACTCGATCAGGACTTGGCAATACCCACCAGGACTTTGCTATACTGATCAGGGGATAAGTTATATTCGGATCAGGGGACTTTGTTATACTTGGATCAGAGGACCTTTGTTATAATTGTCCAGGGGGCTTGTTAAACCTGATTAGGGGACTTTGTTATACTCGATCAGGGGACTTTGTCTACTGATCAGGCCCTTTGTTATACCTTGACCAGGAGACTTTGTTATACTCGATCAGGTGATATGTTATACTCGATCAGGGGACTTTGTTATACTGGACTAGTGGACTTTGTTATACTCGGTCAGGGGACTTTGTTATACTGGGCCAGGAGACTTTGTTATACTCGATCAGGTGATATGTTATACTCGATCAGGGGACTTTGTTATACTGGACCAGTGGACTTTGTTATGCTCGAGCAGGGGACTCTGTTATACTCGACGAGGGGACTTTGTTATATTCGATGAGGCGGCTTTGTTATACTCGATCAGGAGACTTTGTTATACTCCACCAGGTACTTCGTTATACTCGATCAGGCGATACGTTATACTCGATCAGGGACTTGTTATACTCGACCAGAAAACTTTGTTATACTCTATCAGGGGATATGTTATACTCGAAAAGAATACTTTGTTATACTCGATCAGGTGACTTTCTTATACTTGACCAATTGACTTTGCTATACTCGATGAGGGGCCTTTGTTATACTCGATTAGGGGACTTTGTTATACTGGATCATGGGCCTTTGTTATACTCGATTAGGGGGCTTTGTTATATTCGACCAGGGGACTTTGCTATACTCGATCAGGGGACTTTGTTATACTCGATCTGGGGACTTTGTTATGCTCGATTTGGGGACTTTGTTATACTGGACCAGGGGACTTTGTTATAGTCGAGCAGGAGCCTTTGTTATTCTCAATCAGGGGACTTTGTTATACTCGTCCAGGGGGCTTTGTTATATTCGATCAGGGGACTTTGTTATACTCGATCAGGGGCCTTTGCTATACTCGACCAGGGGACTTTGTTATAATCGATCAGGGGACTTTGTTATGCTCGATCAGGGGACTTTGTTATACTGGACCAGGGGACTTTTCTATACTCGATTAGGGGACTTTGTTATACATGATCAGGGAACTTTGTTATTCTCGGTCAGGGGACTTTGTTATCCTGGGTCTTTGTTATACTCGATCAGGGGACTTTGTTATACTCGATCAGGGTACTTTGATATACTCGATTAGCGGATTTGCTATACGCGATTAGCCTTTGTTAAACTAGATCAGGGGACTTTGTTATACTCGATGAGGGGTGTTTGTTTATACTTACAAGAAAACTTTGTTATACTGACCAGGAGACTTTGTTATACCTGATAATTTTTACACTCCACCAGGGACTTTGTTATACTCGGTTCAGGGGACTTTGTTATACTCGTCCAGGGGAATGTTATAATCGATCAGGGACTTTGTTATGCTCGATCTGGGGACTTTGTTATACTGGGCCAGGAGACTTTGTTATACTCGCTCAGGGGATATGTTATACTCGATCAGGGGACTTTGTTATACTGGACCAGGGGACTTTGTTATACTCGATCAGGGGACTTTGTTATACTCGATCAGGGAACATTGTTATAATCGATCAGGGGACTTTGTTATGCTCGATCTGGGGACTTTGTTATACTGGGCCAGGAAACTTTGTTATACTCGATCAGGGGATATGTTATATTCGATCAGGGGACTTTGTTATACTGGGCCAGGGGACTTTGTTATGTTCGATCTGGGGACTTTATTATACTTGGCCAGGCGACGTTTTTATACTCGATCAGGTTACTTTGTTATACTTGATCATAGGACTTTGTTATACTCGATGAGAGGACTTTGTTATTCTCGACCAGGGTCCTTTGTTATACTCGTTAAGAAAAATTTGTTATACTCGACCAGGAGACTTTGTTATACTCGCTCAGGGGACTTTGGTATACTCCACCAGGACTTTGTTATACTCGATCAGAGGATATGTTATATTCGATAAAGGAACTTTGTTATACTCGATCAGGGGACTTTGTTTTACGCGTCCAGGGGGCTTTGTTATACTCGATTAGAGGACTTTGTTATACTCGATCAGGGGACTTTGTCTTACTCGATCAGGTCCCTGTTTTATAATCGACCAGGGGACTTTGTTATAATCGATCAGGGGGCTTTGTTATGCTCGATCTGGTGACTTTGTTATACTAGGCCAGGAGACTTTGTTATACTCGATCAGGGGATATGTTATACTCGATGAGGGGACTTTGTTATACTGGACCAGGGGACTTTGTTATACTCGATCAGGGGACTTTGATATTCTCGATCAGGGACCTTTGTTATACTCGATCAGGGGACTTTGTCTTACTCGATCAGGGCCCTTTGCTATACTCGACCGGGGGACTTTGTTATAATCGATCAGGGTACTTTGTTATGCTCGATCTGGGGACTTTTTTATACTGGGCCAGGGGACTTTGTTATACTCGATCAGAGGACTTTGGTATACTCGATCAGGGGCCTTTATTATACTCGATAAGACAACTTTGTTATACTCGACCAGGAGAATTTGTTATACTCGAACAGGGGACTTTGGTACACTCCACCAGGGACTTTGCTATACTCGATCAGGGGATATGTTATATTCGATAAAGGGACTTTGTTATACTCGATGAGGGGACTTTGTTTTACTCGTCCAGGGGGCTTTGTTATACTCGATTAGAAGACTTTGTTATACTCGATCAGGGGACTTTGTCTTACTCGATCAGGGCCCAGTTTTATAATCGACCAGGGGACTTTGTTATAATCGATCAGGGGGCTATGTTATGCTCGATCTGGGGACTTTGTTATACTGGGCCAGGAGACTTTGTTATACTCGATCAGGGGATATGTTACACTCGATCAGGGGACTTTGTTATACTGGACCAGGGGACTTTGTTATAATCGATCATGGGACTTTGTTATGCTCGATCTGGGGACTTTGTTATGCTGGGCCAGGATACTTTGTTATACTCGATCAGGGGATATGTTATACTCGATCAGGGGACTTTGTTATACTGGGCCAGGGGATTTTGTTATGCTCGATCTGGGGACTTTGTTATACTTGTCCATGGGACGTTTTTATACTCGATCAGGTTACTTGGTTATACTTGATCAGGAGACTTTGTTATACTCGATCAGGGGACTTTGTCTTACTCGATCAGGGCCCTTTGCTATACTCGACCGGGGGACTTTCTTATAATCGATCAGGGTACTTTGTTATGCTCGATCTGGAGACTTTGTTATACTGGGCCAGGGGACTTTGTTATGCTCGATCTGGGGACTTTGTTATACTAGGCCAGGGGACTTTGTTATACTCGATCAGGGGATATGTTATACTCGATCATGGGACTTTGTTAAACTCGATGAGGGGACTTTGTTAAACTTGATTAGGGGACTTTGTTATACTCGATTAGGGGACTTGTTATACTCGACCAGGGGCCTTTGTTATGCTCGAAAAGTAAACTTTGTTATACTCGAGCAGGGGACTTTATTATACTCGATCAGGGGACTTTGTTACACTCCACCAGGGACTTTGTTATACTCGGTTCGGAGGACTTTCTTATACTCGTCCAGGGGGCTTTGTTATACTCGATCAGGGGACCTTGTTATACTCGATCAGGGGACTTTGTCTTACTCGATCAGGGCCCTGTGTTATAATCGACCAGGGGACTTTGTTATAATCGATCAGAGGACTTTGTTATGCTCGATCTGGGGACTTTGTTATACTGGGGCAGGAGACATTGATATACTCATTCAGGGGACTTTGTTATACTGGACCAGGGGACTTTGTTATACCCGATCAGGGGACTTTGTTATACTCGATTAGGGAACTTTGTTATTCTCGATGAGGGGACTTTGTCTTACTTGATCAGGGCCCGTTGCTATACTCGACCGGGGGACTTTGTTATAATGGATCAGGGGGCTTTGTTATGCTCGATTTGGGGACTTTGTTATACTGGGCCAGGAGACTTTGTTATACTCGATCAGGGGATATGTTATACTCGATGAGGGGACTTTGTTATACTGGACCAGGGGACTTTGTTATACTCGATCAGGGGACTTTGATATACTCGATCAGGGACCTTTGTTATACTCGATCAGGGGATTTTGTCTTACTCGATCAGGGCCCTTTGCTATACTCGACCGGGGGACTTTGTTATAATCGATCAGGGTACTTTGTTATGCTCCATCTGGTGACTTTGTTATACTGGGCCAGGAGACTTTGTTATACTCGATCAGGGGATATGTTATACTCGATCAGGGGACTTTGTTATACTGGACCAGGGGACTTTGTTATACTCGATCAGGGGACTTTGTTATACTCGATCAGGGAACTTTGTTATAATCGATCATGGGACTTTGTTATTCTCGATCTGGGGACTTTGTTATGCTGGGCCAGGAAACTTTGTTATACTCGATCAGGGGATATGTTATACTCGTTCAGGGGACTTTGTTATACTGGGCCAGGGGACTTTGTTATGCTCGATCTGGGGACTTTGTTATACTTGGCCATGGGACGTTTTTATACTCGATCAGGTTACTTGGTTATACTTGATCAGGAGACTTTGTTATACTCGATCAGGGGACTTTGTCTTACTCGATCAGGGCCCTTTGCTATACTCGACCGGGGGATTTTCTTATAATCGATCAGGGTACTTTGTTATGCTCGATTTGGGGACTTTATTATACTTGGCCAGGGGACTTTGTTATGCTCGATCTGGGGACTTTGTTATACTTGGCCAGGGGACTTTTTTATACTGACCAGGTTACTTTGTTATGCATGGTCAGGGATCTTTGTTAT
>NW_024711155.1:0-8943 GCF_018991925.1 Homarus americanus | reverse complement strand
CCAGACGGGCCAGCTATGGGGGCTATAGGTGGTCTGAAGTGTCTGACGGCCGGGTCTCACGAAGATAACTGATCCTACTGGACCTCGGACATGTCCCCAGACATAGTGGATACAACATCCACCCTACAGACACGGCCTAGGCTGCGTTAGGGACCTGTATGGATGAAGGGACGGGCACTTACTAACGGTTAAAATGCCCGCGTGCCCTCACTCAAACCAGACCAGGGAGTCCAGCTACTCCTATTCCGATGAATTAATTTACGGTACCCTCTGACGTTGAAATTGAGACTATGAACTCATTTTCATTCTTTACTATTATCTTCACTAACAATGCTCTGACTCAGCTATCGAAAGCAAAATTAAATTGATTACAAAGGAATGGATGGCAACAGGTCCCAGCATACAGCGTCTGCTCCCATAGACAAAGACGGGGGAAACAGAGAAAACGGGGGACGTTTCCACTGGGGGACTCGGAAGGTTTTGTGGACGTTTGAGCGTAATATGAATCCTTAAGGTTTTCAGGTTAGCTCTTATCATGACCATTACACCTCAGTGCTGTCTCATCACACCCCAGCAGTGCTGCCTCTTCACTCCCACAAGATGATCCAATACCTTCAACCAGCAAGTTACCCCTGTACATAAACCTGTCTGAAGAAAGCGACATTGATGACCCACCCAGCCCTGTCTCCTCTGCTTCTTCCAGTTAATGTAGTCTCCATGTATAATTAGAAAATTATGGGGGCCCCGTGTGCATTCAGCTGACTACATTAAAGGTAAGTGCTCAGTCACACTGTATCCATTCCTCATTATTTATTATTTTTACTGTACTGTATCCATTCCTCATTATTTATTACTTTTACTGTACTGTATTTCATTGTAGATGTTTTTTTTTTAAATTGTTGGAAATTTTTATTTATTTATTTATTTATTTATTTTTTTTTATATCTATGTCGGACTTACGCATCAATCGGACTTACGACCTGAATTTGGTCTCAACTCAGTCATAAGTCGGGAGCAATTTCTATGTATATAAAGGTATAGTGTGTGTATATATATATATATATATATATATATATATATATATATATATATATATATATATATATATATATATATATATATATATATATATATATATATATATATATATATATATATAGGTATATATATATATATATATATATATATATATATATATATATATATATATATATATATATATATATATATATATATATATATATATTCATCAACGTTTCTATTGTGGACTACATGAATTATGATATATATATATATATATATATATATATATATATATATATATATATATATATATATATATATATATATATATATATATATATATACACACACATTCAACCTGCTTACGCGTCCCACTTTTTACTAAGCTTCACCTTTACGCTGTACCCCGCCGAAACCAGAATGTTTACTGCAGCGGTACCCTTTACGCGGAGAGCGGCTGGCGAGCCGCGCCATTTTTGGATCCAAACCTCCCGCCATCTCTCCCGCCATCCGCCATGTTGTGTAAGTGGCGCGAGTAGGTTGCGCAGTGTGTGTCTTTGTTGCGTTATCAGTGACGTCATATGACGTATTGGACTGTAATTGGGCCATGCATCCTTACCTCCCTCCGCTGCTAGCTGTGATTGGTTTAAAGTAATATGACGTGTACTGCGCACATCATTGTCATTCCTAAAAAACCCATTTAATTCATATTACGCTATATAACATTCAAATCCACCGCGCTTGTAGAACCTCAGAAAACGGGAACATTGATAAAGGATAACTCACCTACTCAATGTTACTAGACCATGTGTTGTATTGTACCCAGGTACAGTTATATAATATTAATTGTATGTATTCATAGCATTAAGAAGAACTCAGGGTATCCATAAGATGAATGTTAAAGTCCAGTTGAGCCGGACTAGTGTACTGTGGGACTGAGTGGGGAGCAGGGTTTGAAGGTCATACTATTTACGTCTGTGAACGTGAAAATACATGAGAACAATGGTCTGGAAAAAGGATAAATGTATCAGAACTATGTGAGGTGTTGGAAGTGACCCAGAAACTATACTTGAAAGGAAATATCTTGAATGCGTCGGTATGAACTTAATACACCTCGTATCCTCACGTGACATATACCCACGACAGGTACAGTGATCAGAGAATCTTATGTCTGTGTTCAAATAGTTCAAATAGTGCAATGTGTGAGGGGAGGGTCCCTCATTACAGTTTTAAGTAAAGTATATATATATATATATATATATATATATATATATATATATATATATATATATATATATATATATATATATATATATATATATATATATATATATATATATATATATATATATATATATATATATATATATATATATATATATATATATATATATATATATATATATATATATATATATATATATATATATATGTAACCGGTCGGAATTTGCTGGACTTTAATTTCTCACTTGACTTGGGGTTTATTAAAATTTAATAGATGGTAAAGGCAGTGGAAGCGCCCCTTTGAGAAAAATCCCGAACCAGCACAAGAACACTTAAATCTACTACACAAAATGAACTGTCCGTGACCCGTGGAAGGATAGCGTCTGTGACTGGGATGAATGAGACACACTGTAAAATTTAGACACTTATATTCCCTCCAACACTACAAACACAATCAAATAATGGTACACCAATATGCGCACCTCTTAACTTAAACTTAAAACACTACTCTGGGGAATAAAAGTTATAAATGACATAGAAATTATTAGAAACACAGGCAACAATAAATTTGAAGTATTAAGAAATGTTGCTTGCACACATGAAACAGGCCTCTTAAGGGCTTTCACAAAATAATATCAGTCACTTAGGAAATGGTATTAAAAAATAAGAAATTAACTACTCTACAATGAATAGGCCTTAAGGGCTTTCAACAAAATTATAGCACCCCAACAGATGTACACTTCCTAACCTAACCTAACCACTACTCTGGGGAACAAGGTTATACCTGAGATCAGAATTATGAAGAACAATTAGAGGCATTAAAAGAATCAAATCACAGTATCACTCTGGTTCCACTTAATGGCACAAACATTAAAAAAAACACTACTATCAGAATTATTTAAGAAATATTAAACTACACACGTCAAGATAATATCAGTCTGAGGAATGGTGTTAACTACACCCGTAATAAGGAAGATAAAATGTTCCTCTAGGTATCTCCTAGAATCCTAGACTCACGGTCTCAGTGTGTGACCATTAATATACTCAGATAGCCCCAGTGTACTCCCAGTGCGTCCATGGGCAGGAAGAGAGTGAGCCAATCAGACCCTGTGCAGTTGAGAGGAGCTTTAGCTTCCCGTTAGCAAGAGGGTTTCACTAAGCGGCTCTGGACATGTGGTGTTGTGAGCCGACGTCCGCTGGGCACCCAGACGGCTAGATTCCCTCAAGAGATCCTTTGGTACCCCGCTAAACAGTGACAGGCCTACTCTGATCGGTCCAATGGCGACAGTCGCCACCCTCAATCATCAACGGCAGTCTCAAACGGCAGTCAAGTCTCTCGCAGTCAAACTCCGGTCAACTCCAGTCAAGTGGGTTCTGACGGAAACCCTGAAATGAACTCACTGTTAGCTCTAGTTAACTTTACCACTGCCCTATCTAACCCTGTCTGAGATCGAATGAGACTTACTTGTTATACTGCAATAGCGCAGCACAGGTGACTAGGCCACGTGACTATTTCTGATGGACGCGCGGAACGTCTTGTCTGTGTGACTGCTCTCCGGGACTGGGCTAGCCAGCGTCGTGTCTCCCCAAGGCGCTAGCTTGGGCCTACGTGATATATTTACCGCCTAACTAATAACTCCTTGGGACACCCGTAACATTATTCAGACTGCTAAACGATCTATAATAATTTCAAATTCAATAATAGTCCCTTAACTTCATGAATCGCATCATTATTAATTCGGTAAATTACATTTAATATCATATAGGCCTAGTTCCGCAATCTCTCGCTACGAGCAGGCAGCGCTCCCTCCCCTCAGATGACCTTGAACGCTCAGTATCACTCATGGCGGGGCATTTGAAATTACTCTGAAATTTCTGGATATTACAATCGACCCCCCTAAAAAAAGACAGCACTGTCCTCATGTGCTGAGAAAACATGCATACGACCCCCCTAAAATTTTGTTCTAAGGACTGCACCTCACCCCTTTTGCTAAATGCAGCATTCCCGTCTTCTCTTCTCTCCTTTTCTCTCCCGCTAACACTCGACCCCCCTAAAAAAGACAGCACTGCCCTCATGTGCTGAGAGAACAACTTAAAACCCACCTTCAACTCTGTACTATTCCACTCGCAGCTAGCAACTCCATTTCTTCCTAGCCCAACTCAATACCAACCAGAACATCACGCTCCCCTTTTGCCTGGCCCTTAACTAGAGAACCAATGTCAAAAAAAAATACACAGTCCAAAACAAACATGCTCTCCTTTTGCCTGGCCCTTGAGCTAAGAGGAACCAGTGTCAAAAAAAAATACTCAGTCCATCTCCAACATGCTCTCCTTTGCCTGGCCCTTGAGCTAAGAGGAACCAGTGTCAAAACAATACTCAGTCCAAAACAAACATGCTCTCCTTTTGCCTGGCCCTTGAGCTAAGAGGAACCAGTGTCAAAAAATACTCAGTCCACGTCTCCGAACCTCATGCCGGCAGACCAACCCTCTGACAATGTACCAGCCCATATTAGTGAGGCCCTGGACATTACAACCGTACTCTCAATCCCGCTCATGACAGCAACTCAATCCCGCTCATGACAGCAACTCAATCCCGCTCATGACAGCAACCACTACTCAACGCACATCTCTGACCTAACCATCTCTCCAATCCCCTCTGCCCTACTCACAACTCCTCCAACTCACCCCCTACAACCTGCCTTTTCTCATTACCATGCACCCTAAACTGTAATCGGTCGGCTTCGTCTTGTCTCTCAGCTGGAGGGCTCGATCAACCTCTCTGAACTACTTACGTACCCCTATATTTCCCACTTGGACCTCACACTTCCTTGACTGCTGGACGTGTGCCTGACATTCACCCCTTGTTTCCTCCCTGAACCGTTGAATGTGTGCCTGAGACTCCCACTTGAACCTGTTTACCTGTGCTTGATAATCCCTCTTTAGGTCTCCGAACTCCTCTCTCAGCTGTACCAAGGTCCCGCGGCCGTCTCTCTTCCTCCTCATACACATCTCTATTGTCAAGCCTAACCAACTCAGTCCGGGCACAAGGATGAGCATCAGTGCGAGTTCAATCCCTACCATTGCTAACCAACACATGATGGCGTTCATTATCCCAACCACAGTACTATCAGTCACGACATTAAAAACTACGCTCTGCTACCATTTGTAACCGGTCGGAATTTGCTGGACTTTAATTTCTCACTTGACTTGGGGTTTATTAAAATTTAATAGATGGTAAAGGCAGTGGAAGCGCCCCTTTGAGAAAAATCCCGAACCAGCACAAGAACACTTAAATCTACTACACAAAATGAACTGTCCGTGACCCGTGGAAGGATAGCGTCTGTGACTGGGATGAATGAGACACACTGTAAAATTTAGACACTTATATTCCCTCCAACACTACAAACACAATCAAATAATGGTACACCAATATGCGCACCTCTTAACTTAAACTTTAACCACTACTCTGGGGAATAAAAGTTATACATGACATAGAAATTATTAGAAACACAGGCAACAATAAATTTGAAGTATTAAGAAATGTTGTTTGCACACATGAACAGGCCTTAAGGGCTTTCACAAAATAATATCAGTCACTTAGGAAATGGTACTAAAAAATAAGAAATTAAATACTCCACAATGAATAGGCCTTAAGGGTCTTCAACAAAATAATATCAGTCACTGAGGAATGGTAATAAAAGATAAGAAATTAAATACTCTACAATGAATAGGCCTTAAGGGCTTTCAGCAAAATAATATCACTCAACAAAATTATAGCACCCCAACAGGTGTACACTTCCTAACCTAACCTAACCACTGCTCTGGGGAACAAGGTTATACCTGAGATCAGAATTATGAAGAATTAGAGGCATTAAAAGAATCGAATCACAGTATCACTCTGGTTCCACTTAATGGCACAAACATTCAAAAAAACACTACTATCAGAATTATTTAAGAAATATTAAACTACACACGTCAAGATAATATCAGTCTGAGGAATGGTGTTAACTACACCCGTAATAAGGAAGATAAAATGTTCCTCTAGGTATCTCCTAGAATCCTAGACTCACGGTCTCAGTGTGTGACCATTAATATACTCAGATAGCCCCAGTGTACTCCCAGTGCGTCCATGGGCAGGAAGAGAGTGAGCCAATCAGACCCTGTGCAGTTGAGAGGAGCTTTAGCTTCCCGTTAGCAAGAGGGTTTCACTAAGCGGCTCTGGACATGTGGTGTTGTGAGCCGACGTCAGCTGGGCACCCAGACGGCTAGATTCCCTCAAGAGATCCTTTGGTACCCCGCTAAACAGTGACAGGCCTACTCTGATCGGTCCAATGGCGACAGTCGCCACCCTCAATCATCAACGGCAGTCTCAAACGGCAGTCAATCTCTCGCAGTCAAACTCCGGTCAACTCCAGTCAACTCCAGTCAAGTGGGTTCTGACGGAAACCCTGAAATGAACTCACTGTTAGCTCTAGTTAACTTTACCACTGCCCTATCTAACCCTGTCTGAGATCGAATGAGACTTACTTGTTATACTGCAATAGCGCAGCACAGGTGACTAGGCCACGTGACTATTTCTGATGGACGCGCGGACCGTCTTGTCTGTGTGAATGCTCTCCGGGACTGGGCTAGCCAGCGTCGTGTCTCCCCAAGGCGCTAGCTTGGGCCTACGTGATATATTTACCGCCTAACTAATAACTCCTTGGGACACCCGTAACATTATTCAGACTGCTAAACGATCTATAATAATTTCAAATTCAATAATAGTCCCTTAACTTCATGAATCGCATCATTATTAATTCGGTAAATCATATTTAATATCATATAGGCCTAGTTCCGCAATCTCTCGCTACGAGCAGGCAGCGCTCCCTCCCCTCAGCTGACCTTGAACGCTCAGTATCACTCATGGCGGGGCATTTGAAATTACTCTGAAATTTCTGGATATCACATATATATATATATATATATATATTAAATAGTTTGTGTACCATTATAATATTACTGTACTTTCACATACTCAAATAAAGTATGCTTTAAATACACACCAAACATACTTAAACTTTATAAGTAACAGTTAAACAAAAAGCCAAAACGACATATAGGATAGGGAAAAAAGTAAAAAAGTGTAAAAAATTAGGACCATCTTCATTTCTGAAATGAAAACTACAACTTTCTACACAGTAACTTTTCTTGTTTTTTTGTTGGCAAATTCTTCAATGACATTGTCCAAAACTATTTCATCTGTCAATTGTTGCTCTATAGACAGTATGGCAAGATTTCTCAACCGCAAGGTGCTCATAGTAGATCTTAAGTAATTCTTACTTTTACTTTTTACTTTACTTTTATCCTCTTCGCCACTGATCGGCTTGTTAGCCGCTTGGGCGATCGGTCACGTCTCTTTTCATTTATATTCTTCACCAAAAGATCGGCTCGCTAGCCGCCCGGGCGATCGGTCACGTCTCTGTCACACACTGTTGGCAAATACTGGGCATGCACCGGCTCCTGAATGTACCTGAACCCGCTCCAGTGTTGGTCAAGTCTTCTCTTGAAAGAGCTCACACTCGGTGCCGTCACAACACTCTCTGGTAGATTGTTCCAAGAGTTTACAACCCTCACTCCGAAAGTTTGCCCTCACGGTTTTCTGGACTTGCGGCTTCTTCAATCTTGAGCTGTGACCCTTGGCACTGGGCGAGCGTCACCAGCTCCAAATGAGACACTCAACTGAGTAGTGCCCCTGAGATCTTATACACCTCGCTAAAGTCCCCCTTGCCCGTCTGTAGTATAAGCTAGGCAAGTTCAGGCGCTCCAATCTCTCAGGAGTGGCCTTAGGTGCCGGAGGTGCAGGCTTTCAGTTTGGTAGCCCTCCTTTGAATTTCCAGCAACTGACAGTCCCTAGCATATCTCCGGGGACCAGATGGGGTGACAGTACTCAGATGAGGAACCGCTTCACTCCCTACGAAGATCGTCACGAGGACGGACCGTCTAGATATCTGAACGACCTTCTTATAAGACCCAATAATTTATTTGCCTGATTTACCTTCTTCTCACAATGGCCCGAGAACTTCAGCTCATTGTCAACATACACACCTAGGTCCTTCTCACACACAGTCTCAACTAGTACATTTTCTTCATCCCGTTGGGACATATGGTACGCCTCCTTACCGTTGGTACGCCCCAGGTGCATCCTCTTACACTTCGTGACATTGAATCTCAACAGCCATTCCTTCGACCATTCCTGGAGCCCACAGAGGTCCTTCTGCAGCTCTTCACAGTCCGCTTGGTTCTTAATTTCCCGAAATAACTTGCCATCATCGGCAAACATTTGTATGGAGGAGTGTACAACGTCAGGCATATCGTTTATGAAACAAACAAACAACAGCGGGCCCAATACACTACCCTGCAGTACCCCACTTGTTACAGGTACAGATGACGATTTCGTGCCATTAATCACCACACATTGCTTGCGGTCATGTAGAAAGTCTTCTATCCACGCTAGGACATTTCCCCGAATTCCGTACCCTTCCAGTTTGATTTTCGGCCTTTCGTGGGGTACACTGTCGAAAGCCTTGGCAAAATCTAGGTAAATATTGTCGATATTACCACCCCGTTCTAGAATATGGGTCCAAATATCCAATACCTTGAGCAATTGTGTTCAGCAGGAGCACCGCGGCATAAAACCGTGTTGGCAATCCTTTA
>NW_024711154.1:0-10248 GCF_018991925.1 Homarus americanus | reverse complement strand
GTTATCTCCTGGAACCACCGCGTGATGCCTAGATAAGGAGTGTAAGGAGGAACTTATGTTTCTTTAGCTCTGGGTCTGGTGAAGTTATACAAACAACTGTTTATGGCAACTTGGGTCCTTTACAGACTCTCCCTGTATAATATAGTATATGTTTATGAAGGGGAAGATGCAGAGAGACATTTTTTTAGGCATGTTTGTCGGGAAGAGCCCAATGTCATGAATGGAATGCCTGTCGTTTGATATAGTGAAGAATAAATGTACAGTTTATCTGACTGCACGACGCTAGAGACGCTCTCTAATACAAGGAATACCAACAAGACCATTAATGACGACGCTACACTGAAACACAACTTTTAGGGTTGGTAGCAAAAATAATTCGAGGAAAGTAACATCTGGTGAACCGGAAAGTTTGATTAAAATTTTTTAAATATGACAGTTTTTCGCTCTAGTTTGTGTAACGTGGATTATAAAATACACAAACTTATTAAGCTGAGGCGCAACGAATATGAAACAAACACACACACACACACAGACTTAACATTTTCATGAAAGTAGGCAAAAGTATTTACATTTCCAGACTTTTCTTACAAAACAATAATCTTAATCACAACATTTTACTCATTCGTCATTTTTTAAACTTAAATTACACCAAATGATAAGCAACACTTCCTAAAAAAAAAATCGTTGCTACGTATTTTTATATTTTCCGCCATAGGAGTGAGCCGAGCCAAACTAAAACACGATAATCATTACACAATACACCAGTAATCATCACAGTTCAGTAAAAGAGACACAACACTAAACTCGTTACGTGTTCCCTCGCTAACACTACTGACAACGACTGATTGAAACATATTTGTTGAAGGACGCCAGGCTGCAATGGTCGCTGCAAAATCTAAATGCGAAATACATGATCAAGGCAACAATGGTGTTTTGTCTGTCCTGTCTAACCTTTGATGCTGAGTTTAAAGGAAATACACTCACTGACTCACACAGTTATTTTGAGAGAGAGAGAGAGAGAGAGAGAGAGAGAGAGAGAGAGAGAGAGAGAGAGAGAGAGAGAGTATGTGTGTTTGTGTGTGTGTCCATTCAAAACAGGCATGTTTTTAATTAGTGGGAGTGTCTGTCGTAACACTAAACAAAAGGTTCCTAGTAGTGTCTTTGTTCTTCAAATGTTATAAATAAGACGACAGCTTTTGGTGGAAACTATGCTGGTAGTATTAGTGTAAGAAGCTGACAGTCTCAAACTTCATTGTTATCTTAATAAACAAACAATGCATCAGTTTAATACAATGAAAAAATAGCTTGAAGAATGGCGCTGGTTATCATTAATTACCCTCAATATACAGCACAGTACATGGAGGTATTGTCCAATATTTCCTAACACCATCATGTTAAGACCTGAAGCAACACATCACCATTTAAAGCTAAAATCACCGAGTGTTTTATTCACAAGTCTTTTGTTTTCATTTTTAGCTTCAGCTAATTATTATTTTCTTAAAGCATCAAATCATATTTTGCACATTTTGAAACAGAGTTTTACAGAAAATTTTTATATTCAATTTGTCAATTTATGCACCGAGTGAGGTGAGAGAGTGGCTCTGACCTTTCAGATAATGGATTTTGAGAATGATGGACAGCGACTGTTTGGTGTCTGGAGTACACTAGAATTTTCTTTTCTTAAATTAATTCTATCTATAATACCATTGTGTGTAAATTACATTGTAATATATTCTCCACAGTTTTTATTTTTTCCTCTCCTGTGCATCTCAAATAAAATATGTAAGACGTAAAAGTGACAAATTATTACGTTTTGTAATAGTCAATGTGTTGTGTTGAAACAAGAGCCCCGACAAATACTCTGTGTTGCTCCTTTGATGAAAAACTTGCATGTCTGTTTTGCTTTTTGTTTATGCCAGAGTTTAACGACCTGGTTCCTGCAAATAGTATCATAAACTTTTTCAAATTTTCGCATCCACTCCAAACGTTGATGGTAAAAATATGTAGATGGAACACGGCAGGTGGAAGCTTCATGTCGACAAACAATATATAACTGACAGCAAATTCGTTCAATTGTGTGTATATATATATATATATATATATATATATATATATATATATATATATATATATATATATATATATATATATATATATATATATATATATATATATATATATATATATATATATATATATATATATACACAAACAAGTAAATCATTGCAGGTGCAAGGATCTGGTATATATGCTGATAACCACAAGGAACAATAAATAATAGGTTCTCTTGTTATTGGTAATTCACATCTTCAGGATCTGTAATTAAATTAATTGAAGGATGTGAATTACAATAAAAAGTGCATGGGAACTTCAGTATTCTGTGGTTATCAGTGATATATATATATATATATATATATATAATATATATATATATATATATATATATATATATATATATATAATATATATATATATATATATATATATATATATATATATATATATATATATATATATATATATATATATATATATATATATATATATATATATATATATATTAGGTGTGTCATAATGGAGGTAGAATTTTTTTTTTTTTAGTTTGAAAAATCGGCCTATGGTATTAATGATGTAGTTCTATGTGCAGAATCATGTGATATCTTCAGATTTGAAAAGTTTTTATTTGTTGCTAGGTAAATTTTAACTTGAAATCTTATGAAAATTCAGTATTCCCACCCTTTTACCAACACCACTAAATAGCTTATTTAAAGTAAAGTAAATGTATCAGGTTAATTTATTAGGATGAAAATTATCCAGAATAGTGAAACGAATGATCTTGACACATTTATTAAATTTAATATTCCTTTAGAAAACAAAATCATCAAATACAAAAACCGGTTTTACTACGACGACCCGGTGTTGCTGCACACCATAGAGAACATGTCTTTCTTGCTTCTCTTTCTACTCATCACCTCCCTGCTGACCACCTGAGCTCAGATGTAGCCTTCCCTCCTCTCCTGGCTGTACACGTGACTGCTGGCCTCATTTTGCTGTACACACAACGCTTATACTCTGGGTGCGCGAGGGTCCACAGTAGGACATGCATGGGGTTGTCCAGGAAAGCTCTGACTTGAACATTGGTGAGGCTGCAGGTAAGAGGGGCTCACTGCCAGCCTGGATGTTATCCAGATCTATGAGATCAGTGAGGGTCTGGCACCTAGATTGGATCTCCAGGAGTCTTCCTGGACCCTGAAGGAATCGTCACCAACTGATCTGTCATGCCCAGATCCTCTCATGAAGTGTCATATCCAAGATCTTTTGATCGCCACTCTTTCTCTCCTCCTCATCCTTGATCGCAGAGCAATAAGGTCTGCAGAACTGCCTCGGGATGAGCATACCAGGAAGATCTCCTCACAGTTCGCTCCACAATTCCGAGTTAACCTTCCTTGGCTGACTCCTCAGGAGCTCAAGCTGGAAGAGAGCATGCCTCGGACCTTCGGAGAACGATGACTTGACCTTGGTGTTGAACCAATTTGGCAAGTAGACACTCACGATGAATTGGACAATAAGTCTCAGGTTGTGAAGCTGGTTCCCTTTCAGTTTATGATGAGCGACCCAAATTCTGCAGAACCTGAGAGCCGTTGTGAGCTACCTAGAATGTGAGACTGGACCTATCTGCAGGTAAGCAAGTCTATCAGGCATGACCCCAGTTTTGATGGCACTGCAAATTATGTAACCATAGTACTGGTCAGTACTCAGGTCGTCAATGACAGTATGTGCAAGCTCAACGAGTGGAGGGCCAACTGTGATTTTTTTCAAAGCTCGGATTTATTTCTAACTCAGTGGCAGAGTCCAGCATCTTGCCAAGAGGACCAGACCATCTGTTGTTTGAAAGAGTCTTGCCATCCAGCTCCTGGATCAGATGTCTGAGTGGCAACTCGTTGGTGTGGGAGGTCACAAACAATCCAGACCAGCTTCTCCCAATCTTCCCGCTCTATCCACTGTATGACCCCCCTGCCACCCTGTGTTCGTGTTGGTGCTGTCCCTCCAATGGCCTGCAGGGTCTGGTCTACGTTCCTCTCTCTCTCTGGTTTATCGCAATGTTATCTGCCACTATCTCAGCTGGTTTCTGATGTCATCTTTCTCTGGAGTGAAATGCCACAAATACTTCCTCCTGGTTCACTGCAGGAGTAGTGTTCCTCCTTCACCATGGTAGGGAACAACTTGTCAGAATCTCCAACTTTCATGAACACTTCTTTAGTGTCATCCCTTCTCCCATCAAAGAACAAACAATTGATTCCATTTTTTCTCTTATCCCCTTATCAAACTCCTCTTCTAGGTTACTGACAAGTTTCTCCTGAGCTCTCCTTACTTTGTTATGATATATCACCAGGTGAACATCATCAGGTGTTATCAAACCACCGTCAATCCAGGCAGCTGTTGCTATCTCTGCAGTTTCTCTGAGACCAGTGTGGTGTCGCATGCTGGCCATAGCTATGCTCGGGATATCTTTCCTATTTCGAATCTTATGCCTGGAAGGTTTGGGATCATTATTTTCCGGGTTAGGGACAAAGTCACCATTCTCCTGGTCAGCACTCGGATCAGCCATGGGAAGCTAAACTTGAATCAGCTTGACTCCAATCATCGGCCTTTTTACCTCACCCTGGGCCTTCTCAAGCCCTTTTCTCGGCAACTCTTCTCCTCTTCTGTCTCTTCTGTGGCAGCCTCCTGTCTCTTTGGACTCGGAATATCTTGGCTAGAAATCATGAGAGCCCCTATACTGCCAGTCTTCTCTCTGTGCTTTGACAAATGCCAGTTCGATCACAGGAATCTTCAGTTCACGCTTGCAAATACAGGAGATGTGGGCCTCGGATTTACAGTCACGATCGCATCCAAACTCAGGACAGAGAACAATTGGGCACTTGCAAGTAATTATGTCAAATAACTGGTCCAGTTGCTTGGCAAAGCTGTTCTTAACTGCAAGTTTTCCTCTCCCAAGAGAGATATCTCTTGCTCTTTTCCCAACTGGCTAGCAGTCTCTCACTAATCTTCTTCTGACTTGTTATGACTGGAGGCTTGAACTGAGCGTTAGGCCAGAGTGTACTCTCAAAGCAAGACAGCTTTGGTCATATCACTGGCAATGTCTTTGTTTGTGTGTTCTTGGTTCTTTCACTGATTTGCCTCATTAAAAACACCGTATCTCGTTACCCCCAATGTAGGCAACTCCGACTTCAGGAGCTCTCCAGACCCAAGATAGTGACTGAGATGGCTGGATTTTTGGTTCCTCGTCCTGACACAAGCAGCCATCGTAAATATTATCAACTTATAAATGCATCAGAATCTGAAACAGAAAAAAATATTGTTAGTTGGGTTATTAAAGAATGAAGTCAGAAAGCAATGTTCACTATTTAATTGTAATGCACTAATGCAGCTGTACGTTAGATTTTCGAAAAATTTCACGCTAAAATTTACCTAGCAAAAGGTTGCAAAATATTGAAACAGAAATTATTTTTTCTTTATATATACTAAAATCTACCCAAAAAGTGATGGGCCATTAGTTTTAGCTGATCTTCCCTCCTATGACACACACCCTATAATACTCTACTACTATAAACTCCTAACTTACCTCTTCATGTGAGATTTTGTCTCATTATACAGCCAATCAGAAAGCTAACCACTCAAGACATCAGTATACATCATTATTAATATCAATGTAATCCCAGCCTTCACTGCTTTACGCTCAGGGTTACCATTAGTTCATCTATCTGTGACTGGACGCCTGACTATACAGTTGGGGTGGCGAAGAAGGTCGAGTGCAGTGCCAGGGAGATTTACCGACTGCAGGTAGGTAGGTAGGTAGGTAGGCATAGGGAGATGATTGTTTAGGTATAGAAGGAGGTAGGAAGGAAGGATGAGATGATGTTGGTGGGTGTGTAGGGAGAAAAGGAGGGAGGGAAGGAATGAGAGAGAGAGAGAAAGAGAGGACAATAAAATATGCTCCTGCTTCAGTCTATGTATTTAAAATTTCGATCAAAGTTATCAAAAAATTTTCAAAATATATAATGACCAACTCTTTGAATTTCTCTTTAATTTAACTTTATAATATGATAATTTAACCCAACTTCAATATTATCAAAGGTTTAGTTTCTAGTAGTGACAGAATCCTTTACTCGTAGCATCTTATTGTTTGTTGTTGATCAGGAAGTGTGATGCTGTACGCAATTTCCTCCTTCCTCTCTCCCTATCATACTACTCAACTGTCTCTCCCTCCCTCACACACACACACACACACACACACACATACACCTCCCTTCTGATAGCATTTGTGGTGACCTTATCAACCACTAATAGCAAAGGGGTTAAACGTTTAGTCATATTCTATCTCGAATTCAAAACAATCAAACCAACACCCAGAAACCAGCATGAAGCAACACTCCTTCACCAGCCTTACATAAAAGTTCCGCGTCATTCACACTAAGGAGGTCCGTCTGTGTTCTACTCCACGTGCATATAGAACACAGACCGTTACACTTTGCACTCACTGTTGATATGCCAGTAAGTGATTCCCTTAGAGGCGGTAAAGTTACACCACCATGTAGGGACTTGATTTATTGCTCAATCTTTCGAAAGTTCACACCAAGATACTGTGATTCTTAAAACCATCACCGGGCCGTTTACCACCCAGTACAGCCTCCCTCATATCCCCTACAACCCGGAGACAAATGTTCACTGGATGTTTATAAGAATTTTAGATCAGTTTTGTGATAACACCCGAGGCCACAGTGTAAACAATGGTGTTGTGTTCAGTGGTCTGGTGTTACTGGTTACAGTATCATTACATCTAGTATAACGAGAGGAAAATCTTTGCATCACTGTTATGGCACTATTATGGCACTATCATGGCACTGTTATGGCACTATCAAGGCACTGTTATGACACTATCAAGGCACTGTTATGGTACTATCAAGGCACTGTTATGACACTATCAAGGCACTATCAAGGCACTGTTATGGC
Source organism: Homarus americanus (assembly GCF_018991925.1). Classification (NCBI taxonomy): domain Eukaryota; kingdom Metazoa; phylum Arthropoda; class Malacostraca; order Decapoda; family Nephropidae; genus Homarus; species Homarus americanus. Next base: position 3,234 of record NW_024711154.1, on the reverse strand, counting down.
ACAAGTATGGCACTATTATGGCACTGTTATGGCTTTATCAAGGCACTATTATGGTGCTATCATGACTACTATGACACTATAATACTCCCAATCCAGAAGTCCAATTGAGAGACAGGCCAGCACAGCAGAGGGGTCTTGGTGCCAGGAAATAAAGTAAGTCTTCTGTTGTATGTAATCAACTACTGGTTTAGCTTCGTGAAGCGAAAGTGTGGAGCAGCTTAGTGGGTGTTTGTGATGAGGTACGTAAAACTTCCTTCAACTGTACGTGTGTAGTGACCAGAAGCAAGTACAAGGCTAAACACATACATACGCACACTCATACACATAAACACAAACATATATGCAGACATTCTCCCTTCCGTCATCCATTCATTCTTACGTAACCAAACTGTGATCAAATCCATAAAAGAGTTTCATTGATAAAAAAATTCCACATAATGGTTTATTTCAGTTGGGTAAGGTGCCGTTTGTACACAGTCAGGGATTATGATGATAAAATGTTAGTAGATTATTTAATAAATGAAAAAGGAAATAATTGAGATAATGAAAACAAAATGTAAATTGAGATAGAGAAAATATTAACCACTAAATAAATGATAAGAATTACAAAGTATGTGATAAATTAGCACGTATTTCAACATATAAAAACACCATTACTACCACAACAACGACAAATATAAACAACACTACCACCACTACCATCACTACCATACACACACATACCACTATTATCTTCACTACCACAACGAATCCAGGTAAAAAAGTCACAGAAAAAAAGTCAGAAAAAATGTCAGAAAAAAAGTCACAGGAAAAAAAGTCACAGGAAAAAAAGTCACAGGAAAAAAAGAAAAGTTAACTATCGAATTCTCACATTTTTTAAGGTTAATATGTCAATCAGTTTCAGTAACCTAACCTAACCTAACCTTTATTACCGGCCACCATAAATTAATTGTGACTTTTTTCCTGTGACTTTTTTCCTAGCCAAAATTGTGACTTTTTTTCTGTGACTTTTTTTCCTGTGACTTTATTACCGGCCACCACCACGACACATTATCACCACCACCACTACCACCGGGAGGGAGGGGGGATGGTAGTGGTAGGGGGGGGCACACTCAGTAAAAATAGTAATTATTGCTACTGGTGAGTCAGCTCTTATGGGTCAGCCAGGTTAAGTGGTCAGTCCTCTACCTCACCTCCTATCCTCCCCGTCCCTCTGCACCACCCCCTCCTTCCCTCTACCCTCCCCTACACAGTAAAGGTGGTGGCGATGGTGGTGGTGGTGGTAACAGAAGTGCAGGTAATTGTGGTAGTGGTAATAGTGGTAGTACAAGTTTAGAGGTTCATAGTATTCATTATGGTGGATCAATTAGTAATTATCTCTACCTTCACCTCAGCCTACACCTCTTACCTGTGTCTACCTCACCTGTCTTACCTACCTGTATTAAATGTCCCCCTCACCTATCTACTACCCTGATCTACCTACCATGACCTATTTTACGTACAGGTATCTTTTCCTCGTCTACTCCGCTATGTATTTCATCTCTCCTTACCTACTTACCAACATACCTACCTATTATATATCTTATCTATAGCATTAGTACCATCACTACCAAGGCCGCTACCACTACCACCACTACTACCACAATCAATCATTACTTACCACCCTTATAACTATCACAACCAATATTACTCATCAACACCAGTACTCACTATTACTAACTACCACTACCAACACTACCATCCCTCACCGCCACTACCACCACCATTCACCACCATCCCTCACCACCACTAGCACCACCATTCACCAACCACCACCATCCCTCACCACCACTACCACCACCATTCACCACCGCTACTACCACTTACACAGGAGTTTATTACAGCAAAATCTGACAACATAACCCGATAGTTAAAAAAAAACACCATAACATAACCCGGAAAACTTATTCAAATATACCAATCTTAATAAATCCGAAATCAAAATATATCCTGGTCTCTACGGTAGCCAAAGACAAATTAATAATACAAAAGAATATATATTAGGAACCGTTACATTAACCTTAGTGTGTGTGTGTGTGTGTGTGTGTGTGTGTGTCTAGTCAAGTGTACAATAGCAGTTAAAAATATTACATTATTTACACTAAAATTATTATATGCTTGTTGTTGTTGTTGTTATTATTGCTTTTGTTGTTATTGTTGTTGTTAGTATCACTTTAACTCTGTGTCTTTAACCCCATGAGTACGATGATTTAACCCCATGAGTACGATGATTTAACCCCATGAGTACGATGATTTAACCCCATGAGTACGATGATTTAACCCCATGAGTACGATGATTTAACCCCATGAGTAAGATCATTTAACCCCATGAGTAAGATGATTTAACCCCATGAGTACGATGATTTAACTTCATGAGTAAGATGATTTAACTCCATGAATAAGATGATTTAACCCCATGAGTACGATGATTTAACCCATTGAGTACGATGAATTAACCCCATGAGTAAGATGATTTAACCCCATGAGTACGATGACTTAACCCCTTGAGTACGATGATTTAACCCCATGAGTAAGAAGATTTAGCCCCATGAGTACTATGATTTAACCCCATGAGTAAGATGATTTAACCCCATGAGTACGATGATTTAACCCCATGAGAAAGATGATTTAACCCCATGAGTACGATGATTTAACCCTATGAGTAAGATGATTTAACCCATGAGTATGATGATTTAACCCCAGCATGATGATTTAACCCCATGAGTAAAATGATTTAACCCCATGAGTAAGATGATTTAACCCCTTGAGTAAGATGATTTAACCCCATGAGTAAGATCATTTAACCCCATGAGTACGATGATTTAACCCCATGAGTAAAATGATTTAACCCCATGAGTAAGATGATTTAACCCCTTGAGTAAGATCATTTAACCCCATGAGTACGATGATTTAACCCCATGAGTACGATCATTTAACCCCATGAGTACGATGATTTAACCCCATGAGTAAGATGATTTAACCCCATGAGTACGATGATTTAACCCCATGAGTAAGATGATTTAACCCCATGAGTACGATGATTTAACCCCTTGAGTAAGATGATTTAACCCCATGAGTACGATGATTTAACCCCTTGAGTACGATGATTTAACCCCATGAGTATGATGATATAACCCCTTGAGTAAGATGATTTAACCCCATGAGTACGATGATTTAACCTCATGAGTACGATGA
>NW_024711153.1:0-19240 GCF_018991925.1 Homarus americanus | reverse complement strand
TGGTGGTGGTGGTGGTGGAGGTGGTGGGGGTGGTGGGAGTGGTGGTGGTGGTGGTGGGGGCGGTAGTGGTGATGGTGGTAGTAGTGGTTGATGGTAGTGGTAGTGGCAGTGGTGTTGGCTGCGGCGGCGGTGGTGGTTGTTGTAGTGTCGGCGATGGTGGTGGTGGTAGTAGTGGTTTATGGTAGTGGTGGTGATGGCGGTGGTAGTAGTGTTGTTGTTGATGGTGATGACGATGGTGATGGTGATAGTAGTAATAGTGGTGGTGGTGGTGGGATGAGTTTAACCAGTTGCCAGATTTAATGTTATTCTTACTAAGTGTGAATCTCTTTCCTTTGTTAGTTGACTGTTAAAGTAATTACAAGGTTTAAAACTTACTAAGACGTTGGGTGATTAAAGACTTAGTGTACAGGAGGCGGCGATGGTTCTCATTAACTTCATCTTTTAAGTCATTAACGTTTCTTACTAATGATACTAAAATATTTTGGTTTGTTCTCGGGAGAACCTGGTGCTGAAAATGGCTAAATAAAAGCGTGTAGCTGTTGCCGTCTGTTGCTGGACTTTGCTTCCTGCTAACTCTTGTGTCTCATAAGCTGTCATGGATATTTAATCGATGAATTATTAAATCCTGTGTATAGCTAAACACCTGTTAAGTGTTGAGAGAGAGAGAGAGAGAGAGAGAGAGAGAGAGAGAGAGAGAGAGAGAGAGAGAGAGAGAGAGAGAGAGAGAGACGCATTTCCTTGCTATAATGTCGTCACTAACGACCCCTGATCTCTAATCACCTGGGTTGGGTCAATGCACTCACCTGTATTTGTGCCTGTTGTTAACCTTCTCGGCCCTGTGAGATAATGTTTCCTGTTGTAGGGAATAATTATTATGTTTCTTAGAATTAAACTTTGTGGACAATCTTAGGAAACTGAGATAGAAATAACTAAATTATACAAAATGTTTAGAATATTTATAATAATTTAGGGCCATTGACCATACTTTAATGGCCATAGGATTTATTCTGTTTACTAATGAAGTAGACATGAGGGCGGTAAATGAGTTACACTTTATCACACTTATCAGGAACACTTTTGCTGTCTTAAACTGACTCTCAGCCCAGTAAACTGTATACTAATGAACTACCAAAGTACAATAACTGCTATTGATTCTCCTTCCCAGAGAATCTTTGGTGGTATTCCCAACTTGTGTGAACTTGGGTTGGTCCAGCTTATGTACCTAATAAGACTAACAGAGTACTGGGGTTCATATCCATGAGTGTTAGCAACAGGAGTAGTAGTGTTATTTTACAACTATATCTTGCATGAGTCAGACCTCACTTGGATTATGCACTTCAGTTTTGGTCACCGTACTATAGACTGGATATAGATTCCCTAGACACTATTCATAGATGGACGACAAAGTTAATCTCGATATAAGGGAAGATAGGATTTAATAATGAACGTACAGTAAAATATCAAATCTGAAGCGTACACGTAACAATGCTTTTCAGATAAGAACTTTAAAGTTAGGAATGAATTACCTGTAGGTAACCATTGGTCCGGAAATAGAGTTGTGGATGAGTGGAACAAGACACTAAACACCACCATCATCTCATCTTACTGGTGGATCTTCAAATATACTTTGAGTGACAAAGGCTGGGTGTAAACAGGAGCTGCCTCATACAGGACAATAGGCATACTGCAGAGTCCTTCATTCTTATGTTCTTATGTGACGAGCAAGGCAGTACAATAAACACGGAAATAAACAAACAGGAGAATGTAACTAGAATAAAATAAACAAGAGAATAACACAAACAAGCTAAGACAAACAAGAGAATAACACAAACAAAAGAAACAGAGAAAGTGGAGTTGCAGGATGAACTGACAGCTGTGGTTTCTAAGGGAAGGTTGGAACAGTTTACTTTCTCTCCCTCCAGCCGTTTTTTTTATGTCTCAGGAATATTTGAAATGTTATGAGTAGTTCGTCTTTATTTACTCTCGGTTGCGTTGCGTTGACTTCTCTTCGAGGTTGACATCCTTTCCGTTTTTCAGCTCTCGGTCGCCTGATGTTTTTTTTTTTATTTATTTTTTTGGTTTTTATATTTGATGGAACATGTGAACACATTTTGTTTTAAGTTCACTGTGCATACTCTCTTCTGCGGCGCCTGGAGGGGTGAAGGTCATCGAGTGTAAGTGCCGAAGGTTTAGTATATTTTGTGTTATATGCACCACTTACTGGTTTAAACAGTAGGAATCCTCCCCCACCTCGCACTCCTGGCAGGGTCATGAACTTTTACGTAAGAACTTACAATGTTTCTCCCGAATTCGACTTCTACAATTCAAGTAATTGTCCCCAGATCGCGGCCTCTCTGACTGGGTATGTCTGACTGGGCACTTTCGTTCCCAAGGTGGCGGAAAAACTGCCATCTCAGAATATGGTCCATTTTCTGTAGAAGGAACTGTTGGTCAGTCGTCCTGTGTGTGGCCTCAAACCTTTGTTTCTTGTGTAGCAAAGATCAGCTTCCATTAGAACACTGGGAAGGGTCAAGGCGGACAGCACCAGGCAATACACAGTACGGGCTATGACAGAACCAACCACACAGCACCACACCCTGGACAAGGTTGACTCAAAGTTTGGGCCCTGTTTTGTAAATAATGTTGATTCAAGGTGTTTGAGGTGTGCTTGGCATTATCGTAGTCACGGCATTGTACTGGCGTGAGGAATAATAGTAACATCGACTGTGTCCACCGTTACACAAGGGTGAATGCAGCACATCACTCTGCATTTATATAAACTCACGCGTAACAAATTTAAATTATCCTGAAGTGTATTAAATTGCTAAAATTATACAATTTAAGAACAAACGAAAAATTTCTCCAAGTGAACATCACCTACCAACATAACAGTCAACACACCTGTTACTCACAATAATGAAACAAGAAGGTTTATGAGGCAGATGAACTGGCGCAGCTGGGGGAGGTGAGCTTGTGGGAGTATCATCAACCATTTAAATTGTGTTAAAAGACTTCTTACCGCTGTGCCTGGTGTCTGCTCGAAGAGAAAGAGAAGCCGGTGAAACGTTCCCAAATTTATAATTCATTTATTCAGACACACATTGAATGATACTGTATATTTCACCATTATTGACCATGTAGTAACCATTATATATTTCTGGCTACTATCAATACTTGAGGAATGGAGAAAGTTTAAGATCTGCCTCACCTGGCGCCACACAAGGCCCCAGTGTTGACATCGAGTGATACATTTCTCTACTGCTATTTATACACCAGCCAGGAATACAAATTTACCAAAAGGACAACAAAAAAATTAAATCCATATTGACAACTAAATAAAGACCGTCTGCAGTGAGATGAAGACGAGAGAACCGTAGAGACAGAGCACCAATATAGATCAACAACAGTTATATAACCTATAGTAACGTCATATATTTGTCTTAATATTGACAGCGTTTGATCCAGATATATTCCTGCGACAACAGTACAGTCAGGTGTGAACAATGAGAAAGGAACTTTATACACATGAAGATAAAAAAGAGGAGAAATGATAATTAAAGTGAAATAAAGATGTATAAGGTAAAATGAATACGGTAGAGACTAATACAACGGGTTATAATGTATTGTTAAAACAGGAAGCTTATCCCGTGTTTTCGTTGTGTGTGTGAACGTAATACAGCATATAAACATCAGTAATGAAACTGTATATAAAAACAGAAACAGTAACTTGTTGACATTTCCTCAAATAAAACAGTTTTGGTGGGCAGGTAGTGAATGTAGACGAAACAGTTCCCGCCAGACTTGTAACAGAACATCGACTATGAAAATCTTCCCGGGTCGGTGTTTTATAATCATCTATCATACACTGAGACCTTGTTATCCTCTACATAAGGTTTCCAGTATTGTAGAGACGTAGTAGGGAAGTTATTACACGAGAGCATTAGTCATTAGGAATTTATGAAAACTGAATGAAAAATGAATCGTTCCAATAATCAACACGGAATATAACTAAATTGAAAACATATTACCCGATTTTTCTTTAAAGGAATAATCAGAATTTTTTCGTTGATATTAGAAATAAAATACTATAATATTTTACTTGTGAATCATTGAATTAATTGGATATGACAATAGTTAACGGAGTAAAATTGTTTTCACTATATACGATAGATTAAGCCTTTGTATAACCGGGAAATAACAAACAAACATTAAGTTTGTGTTAATTCAAAATCATGGCACCGGATTACGATGATTCTCTCTTTCATATTTGTAGATTATTACCGACCTAAGTTTAGTTTCAACTGGGAAAAAATACAATATGTTTACTGTACTGTATAGCAGGGCTGGTCGACTGCACCTGAACACAATGAACCACACCTCTTTTCTAAGAGGACGAGTTGTGATTGTAGGAGCAACTTGTGTCCCTCAACTGTGTTGTTTGGTCCTGTTATTTGTTATCTCAGTTGTCCTTTAGTTTAAGTTCATCATACTGGTATACATTGTTACTTGATCCGCCCGTTGGTATACTCAGTGTTGGCATATTCAGTGTTGGTATACTCAGTGTTGTGAACGCTGTAGCTGCGCTATGTTTATCCTCAACTTTGTTTGGCTAAGATTTAGGAATTCTGTCGATTTAATATGACAACGGGAGTAAAACTTTCTATATTGCACGCACGCACAGTATAAAGGGAGGCCAGACAAGCGCTAATCCTCTCATTCCTAACATTCAACAAGTGTATTTATATATTTTTCTTTATTATTTTGATTTAACTTGGACACAACCGATGAACGGAATCATGAAAAGACAACCACTAATTAAACTTACAAAATGATTATTTCCTAAAACACAATATAGAAAGGTTGTTGCTGTTAAAATGCTGGAGTAGTTTTAGTTGAAGTAAATTTTCTCTTTGGATAAAAGGTAAGTAATATAGACCTTTTCCCCTACACAGAGATCATTATATTACCTCTTATTTGTCTTGGTGAGGTAGTGAGGGCAGGAGGGCGGCTCACCACCAGCCTCCCAACAGTACCAACACAACCTCTGTTATTTCCCTCTGGTCACATTCTCAGTCGCTCAAACTATCCATTATTTGGAACCCACACCAGCTCCTTCTCCCTCATACCTGCGGCTCCAGTCACGTCTTCACCACTCTCCTATATTAACAAGTTGATCGTCTATATATAACAAAATTAAAACACAGGAGCTCGTTTATGATTCACTTTTTCAACATTATAACGTTATAGACTTTATTTTTTAACTACTCTTCAGTTTGTACCACAATCAGAACTATTCTCCTTAGGTATCTTTTCCCCTACACTGTTGTGGGTTCATCTCAAGCTTCCCAGACCTCTTAGCCAAATTAAAACCAACGCCACAGCCTCTCAATAACTCCCACAGCGTCCACCTCCCTACGTTACGTCTCTCCGCCCTCCCCATTTAATGTTTTTCCTGGGGTCCATGTTAATCTTTTCTTCTTCCTCAGCATTACTATGAGACGTAATGAGCATGGCAGTGTTCTGTATCCCAGTGTTCCAGGCTGCAGTACAGCGACCATTGATAATCTTAACTTGTTAATGTGGCGATAGTCATGTTGTTGTTTTCGGTTTTATTAATTTTTTTCTTTGTGAATTTTACGCAAATAAAATAATTAAAGTTATTTTCTGCAATGTGAAACAATGCAAATACTTTACTCATACAAATAATAACAGTTCAATATTCTGCACATGAAAGCTGGCCAATAAAAACAAACGACTATATACTTACTCATTGGGTGAACAGCCAGCTGGAGCTGGAACGACCATTCAGAGAACGCTCTTCATCCCGCAAGGAAGCAGAATACTATTGTGATGGCCTGGCCAAACGATAAATAGCCAACTCATACAGGAATAACTGTTTACCCAGTAAACCTCGTATGTTTACATCTTACGTCACCAAAGACTTTACATCAAGTGATACAAACATTAATACTCAAGACCAACTTTCTGGATTATGATAATCAGGTCCTGCCAGTTTGCTGCGTCAAACGTGTGCAGTTCTCTGTGTACAGTAGTTTGTAAGGTAATACTAGTACTTACATTCTCGCTACCTGGCCAACGCTGTCACCAGGTAACAGTTCCTCTAAGGTGTGATCACAATTGTTAGTAAGTCAACCTCTCTTGGGAGGTTGTAGTGCCTGTGTGTTGAGGAGACTAGGAGGCGGCCTAAGCTTAACGAAAAATCTGCGGTGGAGCCTCGCATCAGGCAGACGTGCTTACAGAGCTTCAACAAGACTCCAACGACGGTGTAGGCTGAAGAGGTGACCGCCATGGAAACCCAACGACTACACCGGCGGACGAAGGCAATGCCTGATGGACAGGCTATAAAGACGAAACCAAACAAACTAGGATATCGGCAGTCCATTGCGACTCTCCCTCTCCCCAGTCGTTGCAACACTTGCACCACTGGATTAGGAAAAGGGAGAGCCAAGATGTGTGGTTGCAGCCTGCGCTCCTGCCTCACCACATAAATCAACTCACGCCCAGCCATCATCCAGTTCACCACACCTCTCTTCATCATCAAAACCCGTATACCCCCAAAAGTCCGATGACGTTGGACGAGTGGCGATGGGAACAGACAGAGATGACTGCTGGGAGTCTCTAGTCACAACTCTGCACATGGGTGGCACAGATAAGATGGTCGTTTATGCACTGGGATCTAGGCAGCAGTGCAATCCGATCCTGTCTGTGTGACTGAGCAGCCCTTTCGGGGAGCCACTCTGCTCACCCCACATGCGGAGGGGGCTAGAAAAGGTGCCCTAAAGATAACCTGCCGAAAAACCCAACCTGACTGGACAACCGCACCGAGTAAGGTCATCCTTATGCGGTCGAAAACACAACCAAAATCACAGATCCAATAAAAAAACAAACCATAAAACCATTTAAGGTCGCTTCATGGAATGTCAGGACCCTTCTGCATACTGGCACAAAAGAAAGTCCTGAAAGAAGAACTGCCCTTGTGGCAAAAGAGCTGGCTAGGTATAACATCGACATAGCAGCCATCAGTGAGTCCTGGCTCCCAGATGAGGACTAACTCACAGAACGGGAGTCTGGCTACACCTTCTTCTGGAAGGGTAAGCCTGGCAGAGAAAGCGCATTTATGGAGTTGGGTTTGCCATCCGCCAACGCATCCTACACAGGCTAACTGAAATGCCTATTGGGATCAACGAGCGCCTCATAACACTTCAAGTCCCACTGATTCACTCACGCCATGCCTTCTTCATCAGTGCACACGCCCCAACACTGGATGCAGAGGATGACATCAAGGAGGCCTTTTACGCCGACCTCGACAGAGTGTAATCTCTATCCCCAGAGAAGACAAGGTTGTGCTCCTTGGCGACTTCAATGCCAGAGTTGGCAAAGTTGCTGACATTTGGCAGGGAAACATAGGGAGAAATGGACTAGGCAAGTGTAATGCCAACGGCCTACTCCTCTTCAGCAAGTGTGCTGCACACAACCTCACTATCACCAATACCTTGTTTAGGCAGGCCGACAAGTTCAAGGGTTCGTGGCAACACCCACGATCCAAACACCGGCATATCATTGACTACATCATTGTCGAAGAAAGAGATCGCTGAGATGTCCTCATCACCCGTGCCATTCGTGGCTCAGACCACTGTGACACTAATCATTGACTTGTCATATCCAAGCTCTCACTTCACGTCGCCCCAAAACGGCGAAGGCAGCAAGCCTCCAAAAGATGTTTTAATACTAAGCGTCTGGAGGATCCAGCGGTAGCACATGCTTTCAGAGAGCAGCTCGAACATGGGCATATAAACAATCCAACACCAAACAACGTGAATCACAGTGAAAAATGGAATACTCTTAATACTGTTATGACAAAAACCTGCAGAGAGACCCTCGGCCAGATCAAAAGAATACACTAGGACTGGTTTGATGAAAATGACCCGGCAATCAAAATACTCATCGATGATAAACGTGCTGTTTTTACTGATTGGCAGAACAACCCTCAGTCTCGGACCAAAACTGTTACCTTCTGCCAGAAGAAAGAGGCAGCCCAACGGAAACTTCGGAATCTAAAGAAAGAGTGGCTTAAAAATAAAGCATGTTAAGCACAAAAACTTGCAGATCAGTACAAGATGCGCGAATTTTTCAATTTCACTTAAACATTTTATGGGTCAGTCGCTCGTAGTGCAGCCCCCCTCCGCTCATCTGACGGTAACCTCACAATTAAATCCGATGAAGGCCTCCTTCAGCACTGGAAAGAGCACTTCCATTCATTGCTCAACCGCAACACCGATGTGGATGTCCTGAATACCAAGCAGGTCCCTCAGCATCCAGAGCTGACCCACCTCAGCTATCCCATCCCTGGATGAGGTAGCTACTGCCATCAAACAGCTGGAAAATAACAAAGCCTCAGGGCCTGATGGAATCCCAGTCAAGGTGTATAAAGCAGGATGACCTCTGCTTACCAGCCGTCTCCACTCTATCCTGGACAATATATGGGAAAAGGAGGAAATCCCCCAAGCTCCTAAAGACGACTCCATTGTCAATATTTATAAGAACAAGGGAGACCAGTCAGACTGTGACAACTACCATGGGATCTCGCTGCTCTCCGTAGCTGGCAAGATTATCGCCCGAGTCCTACTAAACAGACTTCTTCCTGAGGCGGAAAACTTCATCCCAGAATCTCAATGTGGTTTTAGAACATCACGTGGCCCCACTGACATGATCTTTGCTGCCTGCCAGATACAGGAAAAATGCAGAGAACAGCGTCGTGACCTGTACATGGCTTTCATCGACCTAACCAAGGCCTTAGACTCGGTTAACAGGGAAGCCATCTGATGGACCCTCAGACGTTTTGGCTGCCTACCAAAATTCATTGCCATTGTGAGGCAACTCCACAGTGGCATGAACGGAAGTGTTTCTGCACAACGGCACCCAGTCAGAGTTCTTCCCCATCCAAACATGGGCTGAACAAGGGTGTGTACTGGCACCAAATCTATTTTCTATCTTCTTGGCTGCCGGCAGCCGGCAGCTTCCATTGCTGACCTTCAGTATACAGACGACCTCACCCCTGTTGCTCACACTGAACACGACCTACAGGAGATCCTGAACACCTACGCAGACGCGTATGCGCACTTTGGTCTTGAGGTGAATGTACGTAAGACTCAGATTCTCTTTCAACCTGCCCCTGGTTCAGACACACCTCCACCATCCATCCAGCTTAACGGTACTACCCTCTCTAATGTTGCCCACTTTTGGTATCTCGGCTCCTACCTGTCCACCACCGCAGACATCGATGAAGAGATTCGACATCGGATCAAATGTGCATCTCAAGCCTTTAGCAGACTCCAAAATCGTGTCGTCAGCTGTAGGTAGCTGAAATTATCTACAAAGCTGCACGTATATCGAACACTGGTCCTGCCCACCCTGCTATATGGGAGTGAGACATGGGTCACATACATGAGGCACCTCAAGGCACTTGAAAACTTTCACCAATGTAGTCTACGTTTCATCCTCCGAGTTCGCTGGGAAGACAAGAGAACAATTGCCAGTATTCTTGCTGATACCAACTGTAGGAGCATCGAGGCTACCATTATCCATGAACAACTACGCTGGACTGGCCATGTTACCCGCATGGACCACAGAAGACAGCCAAAGCAGCTACTTTACAGTCACCTAACGAATATTGAACGTAACACCGGTGGGCAATTGAAAATGTAAAAGGATAGTCTTAAGACAAACCTGAAAAAGTGCCAAATCGACACCCTCACCTGGGAGTCGATTACTCCACATCGTAACGCTTGGAGGAGCACCGCACGAGAAGGTGTCAATGCTTTCGAGTTAGCCTGACTGTAAACCGAAGCAGACAAGCGCCAACGCCGGTAGTACGCTGCCACCGCACCTCCTGCAGTAGATGGAGCCCTACACATGTGCAAGGAATGTGAACGACGTTGCGGGTCCCGTATCGCTTCTTTAGTCACCTCAAAACTCACCAACCTAGGTGACATGCCTAATAACTCACATCATTGTATCATAGCTGGATGATCGTCATACTTGATTCCGATTGAAAGCAAAGTAATAGTAGAGAGAGAGAGTGTGTGTGTGTGTGTGTGTGTGTGTGTATCATCTTTTCGAAAAATATCCCTGAATCCCACGAACTCTGAACATAAAGTTTATAAAAAATTATTATATTCGTGTTGTCTTTCTGGAGGACAATACACAGGTGACTGAAAACGATAAAAAATACAATATAATATAATAGAAATATTTAAGACGTACTAATAACGCTATAAAAATGTGTAGATTGCGAGAGGTAAATAAAATCACAAGTTTACGAGACAATTATATCAACTCTCACTCTGTCTATCACCCCTCACTGCCCTCTTCAGCACCTTGCTCTTACATGTCCACTGCCCCTCTTACCTGTCTGCCACCCTTCACTGCCCTTTTCCACCACATTTCTCTTACCTGTCTTCCACACCTCACTGCCGTTTCTCTTACTAGCCCACAGCCCCTCTTACCTGTCTGCCACCCTTTACTGCCCTCTTCCACCACCTTTCTCTTACCTGTCTTCCACACCTCACGGCCCCCTTCTACCACCTCTCTTTTACCTGTCTGCCACCCTTCACTGCCCTCTTCCACCACCTTTCTCTTACCTGTCTTCCACACCTCACGGCCCCCTTCTACCACCTCTCTTTTACCTGTCTGCCACCCCTCACTGCCCCCTCCACCACCTTTCTCTTACCTGCTTACTGTTCATCACCTGCTCTGAGGTAAATACCATTATATCCCAAAACGTTTACTGTGTATCATTATATAAGAAATATATAATCAATACATAAAACAACAATTGAATCGCCTAATAACTTACTTATTATATAATAAAACAAAGAATCCTGTTTGTCTGACACTAAAGGTAACTGATCATTCACCTCTTGCAACAAACGTGACCTTGTATATGACGGATGGCATAATGGAGGAGGATAAATACAACAAAGTGGACAAGATAATGAAGTCTGAGGAGCAGCTACACATCCCCGATAACTTAACTCTCCTGTGTGTCCCAGGAGATGATGCTGCTGCTACACACTCACCACAACGTGTTAAGGCAAATGTGTGCTAAGTTTTATACTGGCCACATACCTGCAGATTTTAAGAGAAATTTCCGTGTCATGTGAGCGATGGTGTGTGTGTGTGTGTGTGTGTGTGTGTGTGTGTGTGTAGAGGGTCTGAGCGCCGTGAGAGACTGTGGTTATGTTTACACTAGAGGTAAGTTGTGTGGGTGTTGTGGTAATTATTGTTGGTTGTTGTCGCTACATTGTTATTACTTTTTACCTTATTTGGTCTTTCTTACGTAATAGAATGATACCGGAGCTGTTCTTCTTTATATATATTTATAATCATTATTACAATAAGTTAGTTTTACTGCTTCGGTAAGTCAATACGGGTTCTTAAGTTTGTATTATAACCTTTAAAACTAGTCTTCATAACTGCTCAGATAAAGTTGTAATAAATGAGGCACCTACAACCCGTCTATGTCATAAATTTATAATACGTCACAGCGTTGTAAATAATCACAACACTAATACAACATCAAAGGTTGATGCGATACAACCCTGAATTAAGTTATAACATTGTTAAAACTCAGAGCTCACTGTCATGTCCCTTCACTGCAATACGTCACATCACTGTAATACGTCAGAACACAATAAGTCACAACACTACAATACGTCACAACACTATAATACGTCACAACACTATAATACGTCACAACACTATAATACGTCACAACACTATAATACGTCACAACACTACAATACGTCACAACACTGTAATACGTCACAACACTATAATACGTCACATCACTGTAATACGAAACAACACTATAATACGTCACATCACTGTAATACGAAACAACACTATAAGTCGCAACACTATATACGTCACAACACTATAATACGTCACAACACTACAATACGTCAAAACACTATAATACGTCACAACACTATAATACGTCACAACACTATAATACGTCACAACACTACAATACGTCACAACACTGTAATACGTCACAACACTATAATACGTCACATCACTGTAATACGAAACAACACTATAATACGTCACATCACTGTAATACGAAACAACGCTATAAGTCACAACACTATAATACGTCACAACACTATAATACGTCACAACACTATAATACGTCACAACACTTTAATACGTCACAACACTATAATACGTCAAAATGCTACAATACGTCAAAACACTATAATACGTCACAGCACTTTAATACGTCACAACACTATAATACGTCACAATGCTCCAATACGTCAAAACACTATAATACGTCACATCACTGTAATACGAAACAACACAATAAGTCACAACACTATAATACGTCACAACACTATAATACGTCACAACACTATAATACGTCACAATGCTCCAATACGTCACAACACTATAATTCGTCACAATGCTCCAATACGTCAAAACACTATAATACGTCACATCACTGTAATACGAAACAACACAATAAGTCACAACACTATAATACGTCACAACACTATAATACGTCACATCACTGTAATACGAAACAACACAATAAGTCACAACACTATAATACGTCACAATGCTCCAATACGTCACAACACTATAATACGTCACATCACTGTAATACGAAACAACACAATAAGTCACAACACTATAATACGTCACAATGCTACAATACGTCAAAACACTGTAATACGTCACAACACTATAATACATCACAACACTATAATACGTCACAACACTATAATACGTCACAATACTATAATACGACACAACATAATCAAAATCATATAGTAACACCTAAAATAGTCGGTAAAATAATGTCACGAATCACAAGCGCAAGAGAAAACGAAACTGAGGCAAAATACAGGACCCTGAGCCACGAATACTGCTTTATCCTTATATACTGTATATGTGAAGTTCAATATACGAAAAACAACAACATTCGACAGCATTATCACAGAGTTAAACTGCGACAGTAATAAACCAGCAGAAAAGATAAGATAATCAAATATATATAACACTAACAGCAACAGGAAGAAGCCCGGAGACATGTGCCACAATAAGACAAGAACAAATAGGAGCCAAGAAGCAGTATTCACGAGGACTGTAAACGGCCGCCACAGCTCAACTGCAGCATAAACACTGGCACAGTTTCTCATTGGCCACGTAGCGTCCACTCACCCATTGTCACCGTAACACGCAAACTGTTCTTAAAAAACTGTTATTATATCAACAGTATAAAACCAAATAATTATTCCTACATCATAGTATAATTTCTGAGTTGTAAAATGAATTCCACAACCTCCCAGCTGTAGGTATGAACAGGTAACATTTTATCTTCAAGTCACACAGGTGAGTTAGTAGTTACCTGTCCATACTGCAGGTGCTCACTCATCAAACTTCATTACCTTGTCCATCTTATATTATTTATTCTCGGGCACAACCACCATAAATGTCATATGTTACCTCTAGTCTAACACATGCTGGAAATAGGTCAACTTCAATCTGCCGGAGAAGAGGATTGAGCACCTCACAATTACTGGTAATAAGAGAGGAAGAATTGTGGTCTTTCATTATGCTCCTTCCACCGATCATCCAATTACGGACACAAAGCATTTGTAATTTTTCTGCTTACTGTTGCCTTTACCCTCTCTTTCAGGTATTTGCAATACGTCTTTATATCCGTATTGCAATATACTGATATTGAAACAGTTTATTTAGCCAGAAAAATACATATACAGAGTGGATAATAATAACAATACTGACATGGCTGAGCCAATTGAGAGGCTGAGCTCTCTTAGTGGCACCTTGATATATACAGTTCTGTATATTTATCTCAAGTAAATATTATGCAACATTTAGTATCATCTGGAAAAGTACAGGTAACCCAATAGTATCATATTATACAAGGTAAGTCAACAGCATAGTAAGATACAGAGTAAAGAGTTTCTTACAAAATATTAAACTTCTTATCCTGTCTACAGTATCTCGTTCCCTCTCCCAGGGCCAACCCCCCAAAGTTACCTCCTTTTGGACACTTCTGGGGTACAGGCGCATATCTGCCAAATTTCAGCTCTTTTTCTTCAACTTTGTAGCCAAGCACATGTATGTATGTATGTATGTATGTATGTATGTATGTATGTATGTATGTATGTATGTATGTATGTATGTATGTATGTATGTATGTGTGCATGTATGTATGTATTGGTTATCATGCTCGCCTCCCAAGCTTGATTCCTGGGAAGGGTGAAACAATGGGCAAGTTTCTTTACGCCATTTTCCTCTGTCTACCCAGCAATGATTGGGTACCTGGATGTTAATCGATTTGCGGATGGTGATTCGGGGTAAAGGTTAGCCTGTGCAGTTGGCGAGTTGTCCGGTCTTCTAAAATTATTCCTTGACACTGGGTCATGCAACTCGTGGCAGATTATTAGTTTGTTGTGTTTTGGCGACAGCTTCTACACTTTATACAATTCTAAGTGCAGATGGCTGGGCCCATCCCTCTTGAGAACATACATTGTATATATAACTATATGTATTATTAATAATAATAATAATAATAATAATAATAATTAACGGTTTGTTAGAAAACACTTGGCATGAGGGCTGAATTATATATTTGGGGAATGGGTTACGAATTACAAATAATATACAAGTGACATAAGTGACACAAATAAGACATATAGTAACTTAGATGGGGATCAGCTCAAACTACAGTTCATTTCAACATAGTGACAGTGTAGGGAGCAGTGTTTACTGGGAGTGAATACACTGATTTATTACATGTTGTTGATAATTTTTACAATGGTTGGGACTGGGCTGTTCTTATAGCGATCAGTTCGTGCACGTATGGGCTGGATGCGGTTGTGGTGTCGAACAGCAATTCTCGGACAGGGGATCTCAGGTGGTAGTAGGGGCCGGTGTCGGGGATGGTGTAGAAGCTTCTTACCAAATTTGCAGATGAGGCCGTGGTGATGGTCAGTGAGAGTCGAAAGGGTCAGTGTGTTGAGCGCTTCTTGATATGTGGAGTAGGAGGGGGAGAGAATAATCTTGCATGCCCTCTTTTGCACTTTTTCTAGGTGTTTACGTTGTGTGGCATTTAGGGAGGAAGACCAGGTGGGGGAGGCATAGGTGAGCTTGGGAAGTATGAATGTTGCGTAAACACTGAGGAGCTCGGGTGCAGGAACTCCGAGGGACTTGAGTCGGCGGAGGAGGTGGAGACGGAAACTGGAGGATTTGACAACTTCACTGACGTGTGGTTTCCAATTTAGTTTGTTGTCTATGGTGACGCCGAGGAGCTTCGTGGAATCTACAACCTGGAGTGTGTTCGGACCTAGGGTAATGGAAGGAGGTGGGACAATGTCGGAGGAGAGGTTGATGTGCATAACCATTGTCTTGGTATGGTTGATGGTGACATGGTTGTTGGTGGCCCAGTTTTGGAGACTGTTCAATAAATCCTGAAGGGCGGTATAGTTGGGGGCGGAATTGTTGACGCTGATCCCAATGGTGGAGTCGTCGACATATTTCCAGCGAGCAGGGGTTTCTCTTAGGGCATCATTGATGAGCATAAGGAAGCAGAGTGGTCCCATCTTGGTGCCTTGGGGGACGCCACAGGTGAGTGACTGAAAGGTGGAGACAGCTCCTCGGAAGCGTACAGCTTGGCGTCGGTCACTGAGGAAGTCTGTAAGCCATAGTATGAGACTTCTCCGAAGCCCGAGGTCAATAGCTTTGTTTATGATTATATTGTGGTCGACTAGGTCGAACGCTTTAGTGAAATCAATGAAGGCGACAGCTACAGACGTTTTTCGTTTCTCGAGATGGCGGTATATGTAATCGAGAAAGCTGACAAGACAGTGAGTGGTGGAGGAAGTTTTCATGTTGCCAAATTGCTGAGGGTCTACGACTCCTGCAATATCAGCATAAGCCCAGTCAAACACAAAACTTTCACAGATTAGGCTGGGTGTTGGGGTGATTGCAATAGGTCGTAGCTGATTTAAGGATTGTGGGCTGGTTGACTTGGGCACTGGTGATACATAAGAGGTCTTCCAGTCAGCTGGGCATCTGGCTTGACTGAGAGAAGCATTGATGATGGAGCAGAGGGGTTTAGCAAGCTCCGGGGAGAACTCCTTGAATAGTTTCATTGGTAAGTCAATGGGGGTGGTAGAGCGTTTTAATTTTAGTTTGTCCAGGCGTTTTGCTACGTCAAATTCCTCTACTAAGTCAGTGGGAAGGGGGGCTGGTAGGTAAGCAGGGAGAGTGGTTGTGTCAAGCCGTGGGAGCGTCTGGCATATAGTAGCGAACTGGTTATTTGTTTGCTCAGCTGCGTCAACATTAGTGAGGTGGCTAAGGAAGGGGAGGGGGTGTGTCATATTGTTTAGTCCACAGAGTTCTTTAAGCTTACCATACCATTGACTGATGTTGGTCTGCTTCAGGTGTTGTAATTTGGTTGGGTAGTGGGACTTCTTTGCAGTGCGTATTTCGCGGATGACTCTGTTGCGAAGTGACCTGTAGCGGATGTGGTCATTGAGATGAAATGCTCTGTCTCTCTGTTGCATAAGTCTTTTGATCCGAGGTGTGATCCAGGGCAAGTCAGCTGGGTGAGATCTGACGGACTTCTCGGGGAAGAAGTGGTGGTGAGCTTCGGTGGTGGTGAGCTTCGGTGGTGGTGTTGGTATAATTTATCCATTTGGTTTCCACGTCATCCACGCTGAGTACTTCAGTCCAGGGATAGTGAACTATCCACTGTCCAAAGAGGCGTACTGCAGAGTCAGTAATCGGCCTGTAGGTCTTGATGTAGGGTCTCTGTACTTGAGTGGGAGTGGCAGCTGGGGACCAGAGCACTGATAAGTGTGTGCTACACCCGACAGGAGGCAGTGGTTGAGGAGGTTGGTACTGGTCCGCTAAGTCAGTTAAGATAAGGTCAAGGGTGTTTTGACCGTGTGTGTGGGGAAGGTCACAACTTGTGATAGTGATAGCTGGTCCTGGATATCAGTGGTGTCAATTTCATTTAAATCCCCACATAATACTAACTTGGCACATGGGTACCTAACTCTGAGGTGGTCTGAGGTGGTAGAACACAGCTATTTAGTTGTGACAATTGGGACGAACTACAGGCGAACAGACGAAGAACAATTAATGAATTGTTTTGGCAGTTATCACAAAATTACCCATTACTGCACATTGTTAATTAACAGAGACGTGATCAAAATATTTCTCCATGTTTCTGTCTCTGAGACAAGTAATGCTACGTCAGCTTTGTCTTCCAACAGCGTGTAGGTGTATCAGGTTGACGCCCACAACATTAGTACGGTACACTTATCCTTATCCCTGGCGGCGGTGGTTCACTGAACACAACACCGCTCTCAGAGTCTTCCCTTCCTCTATGAATCTGCAGGAATCCGTGGAAGAAGTCTTTGGTCTTTAAATATTATGAACATTATATGACACATTTCCGTGATAGCTGAGACTTCTCTTCATTTTTTGAATGAGAAACATTTCCGTGTCGGGGGAAGGTAATTCTTGCTTCCTTCATCAGGTGAGATTGAAGATGGTCTGCGGGACACAGAGATCTTTCCTCACATTTCATAACAATAGCGAGGTTGGGAGGTTTTATTCCCCCCTCGAGACCTGCACCACAATATACGGCGACGACCTCCTGGAGAAATATTACACTCAAGTATGAGGAGCCAACCATTACGGTGGTGACGGTGAGGGCTGCCTCCGTCACTACTTCCTCTCCTCTCTTGCGCTCGGTTAGTTTTCCTCGAGGATGAAATCGATGTTGATTTTACAGTTCTTATATAAGTTTTGCCTAAATATATATTGTAGCTTAGTTACCAGATTTCGCCCGGTTGGAGGGACAGGAGATAGTGCTCGACCACCCCCTTGGCCCGGGCAGTGGTTCTCAACCGCCTAGCCTAGAGCCTTATGCCTTTCGCATCTCCCTACCCAATTTCAGCATACTATCTTCAAGACTGTGGAAATACATAAGGAACGAACATAAAGACACACACACACACACACACACACACACACACGTAAGCACACGCACGCACACAAGCACGCACACACAAACAATGTATTTTATACATATATATATTAATGGGTATGTTTGTGATCACTGTTGGCCCGTGTGTCATTGTTAGTCAAGGTTTTATCTGTTCACTACTACGACTAAGTTTACAAAACTAAATAAAATAGCGATGAACAGTATAAACCTGAAGGTGAAATAACTCGTCATTTTTTAGATTTTCTATCAAAGTTTACTTAAGCTGGCGCTGGTTCGTTACTTTGAAAATAACACAAATACTTTCTAAAACTTAAAACTATCTATGAACAATAATATAGTGTCGCTGTTGTGCACCATTACTTGTTAAACAACAGCTCAGGTTACCTTGTGTGTGGATGGCAACTTAGTCACCGAGCAACATGGAGCTGTGATGAAGCAGCTGCAGCAGCAGCACTAATATAACTTTACCTGTGTCAGTCATAAATGGGAGTCAACACTGGTCTACCATTCAGCTGCAGTTCCTGGTCACCACAATATTAACACTGTGTCATGAGGCTCCTTTTAATTAAAGTCGACTCACTAAAGTACTGTTCACATTCACGCGATATTCATGTGTGTCGACTTTAATATACTGTATTGCCAAATTCTCCCGTTTTGCCCCATTTAGCCAGAACTAACGAACGATACTCTTTCTGAAAAAAGAACGCCATGCTATTCTTTTACCACCAAAACACAAGGGCAAATATAGTTTATTATTAACAAACGTTTTCATACAGTCGTTGCAAATTAAGCATCAGTACAATAAAAAAAAGTCATAACAGTGGAATACTGTACAAACTTTCAGACTGCAACTTTTGTTCTTCATGCTTCCGAAAAATACGCCGGGCTCTTTTTTCAAATTTTGTTTCGGTACACTAAATGATATCTGCTGGTTCATTTAGTTTTATTTCGTTTAGGTTTTTATTTTGTCTCTCTATTTCTTCTTTAGTCACGATACAAGACGGATACATGGAGACAGCTGCTGTGTCTTAACATGTAGACCCATTCTAGAGGGAGGATGACCACACCAAGGTAATTAAGGAAACCAAAAGTTCTCTCTTATGAACCAGAAACATAACAACAAGATAACATTCTTTTCACTTAACAACAAACTGGTAAAGTGAA
>NW_024711152.1:0-11846 GCF_018991925.1 Homarus americanus | reverse complement strand
ACTTTGTTATTCTCGATAAGAGGGTCTTTGTTATACTCGGTCAGGGGGCTTTGTTATACTGTGATCAGGGGGCTTTGTTATACTCGATCAGGGGACTTTGTTATTCTCGATAAGGGGGTCTTTGTTATACTCGATCAGGGGCATTTTTATACTCGATCAGGGAACTTTGTTATACTCAATCAGGGGCCTTTGTTATACTCGTTCAGGCGACTTTGTTATACTCGACCAGGGGACTTTGTTATACTCGATCAGGGGCCTTTGTTTAACTCGATCAGGGTCCTTTGTTATACTCGATCAGGGGACTTTGTTATACTCGATCAGGGAACTATGATATTCTCGATCAGGGGGCTTTGTTATACTCGATCAGGGAACTTTGTTATACTCGATCAGGGGCCTTTGTTATAATCGTTTAGGGGACTTTGTTATACTCGACCAGGGGACTTTGGTATACTCGATCTGGAGCCTTTGTTATACTCGATGGGGGGGCTTTGTTATACTCGATCAGGGTAATTTTGTTATACTCGATCATGGGCCTTTGTTATACTCGATCAGGGGACTTTGTTATACTCGATCAGGGGCCTTTGTTATACTTGATCAGGGGGCTTTGTTATACTCGATCAATAGACTTTGTTATTCAAGATAAGGGGGGCTTTGTTATACTCAATCAGGGGGCTTTGTTTTACTCGATCAGGGAACTTTGTTATACTCGATCAGGGGCCTTTGGTATACTCGTTCAGGCGTCTTTGTTATACTCGACCAGGGGACTTTGTTATACTCGATCAGGGGCCTTTGTTAAACTCGTTCAGGGCCCTTTGTTATACTCGATCAGGGGACTTTGTTATACTCAATCAGGCGACTTTGTTATACTCGATCAGGGGGCTTTGTTATACTCGATCAGGGAACTTTGTTAGCCCATCAGGGCCTTTGTTATAATCGTTCAGGGAGTTCGTTATACTCGATCAGGGTACTTTTGTTATACTCGACCAGGGGAGTTTGTTATAATTTTGACCAGGGACTTTGTTATACTCTCGATCAGGGGCAGCATTTATAAACTCAAGGAGGGGCCTTTGTTATACCTGGATCAGGGGACTTTGTTTACCTGATCAGGGGACTTTTGTTACTCGATCAGGGCTTTGTTATACTCGATCAGGGAACTTTGTTGCTGTACTCCGGATCAGGGGACTTTGTTATACTCGATCAGGGGACTTTGTTATACTTGATCAGGAGACTTTGTTATACTCGATCAGGGGACTTTGTTATACTCGATCAGGGGAGTTTCTTATAATTCTAGCAGGGTACTTTGTTATACTCGATGAGGGGACTTTGTTATACTCGATCAGGGGCCTTTGTTATAATCGTTCAGGTGTCTTTGTTATACTCGACCAGAGGACTTTGTTATCCTCGATCAGGGGACTTTGTTATACTCGATGAGCGGGATTTGTTATACTCGATCAGGGGACATTGTTATAGACTTTTAGGGTCCTTTGTTATACTCGAGCAGGGGCCTTTGTTATACTCGTTCAGGGGACTTTGTTATACTCGAAAAGGGGACTTTGTTATACTCGATCTAGGTCCTTTGTTATACTTGATCAGGGGACTTTGTTATAGTCGACCAGGGGACTTTGTCATACTCGATCCGGGGACTTTGTTATACTCGATCAGGGGGCTTTGTTATACTCGACCAGGGGACTTTGTTATACTCGATCTGGAGCCTTTGTTATACTTGATCAGGGGGCTTTGTTATACTCGATCAGGGGACTTAGTTATTTTCGATAAGGGGGACTTTGTTATACTCGATGAGGGGGCTTTGTTATACTCAATCAGGGAAATTTTGTTATACTCGATCATGGGCCTTTGTTATACTCGAATTGGGGATATTGTTACACTCGATCAGGGGCCTTTGTTATACTTGATTAGGGGGTTTTGTTATACTCGATCAGGGGACTTTGTTATTCAAGATAAGGGGGGCTTTGTTATACTCGATCAGCGAACTTTGTTATACTCGATCAGGGGCCTTTGTTATACTCGTTCAGGCGTCTTTGTTATACTCGACCAGGGTACTTTGTTATACCCGATCAGGGGCCTTTGTTAAACTCGATCAAGGCCCTTTGTTATACTAGATCAGGAGACTTTGTTATACTCAATCAGACGACTTTGTTATACTCGATCAGGGGGCTTTGTTAAACTCGATCAAGGAACTTTGTTATACTCGATCAGGGGAACTTGCCACTCTGATCAGTCTTGTTATATTCGTTCAGGCGCCTTTGTTATACTCGACCAGGACTTTGTTGATACTCTCGATCAGGGGCCTTTTGTTAAACCTCGGCGAGGACCTTTGTTATACCCCATCAGGACTTTAAGAGCCCGGATCAGGGACTATATGTTATTTCGATCAGGGGCTGAAAGTATACCGGGATCAGGAACTTTATATACTCGATCAGGGCCTTTGTTATAACTGTTCAGGGACTTTTGTTATACTCGACCAGGGACTTCGGTTATACTCGATCTGGAGCCTTTGTTATACTTGATCAGGGGGCTTTGTTATACTCGATCAGGGGACTTTGTTATACTCGACCAGGGGACTTTTTTATACTCGATCAGGGACCTTTGTTCTACTTGATCAGGGGACTTTGTTATAGTCGACCAGGGGACTTTGTCATACTCGATCAGGGGTCTTTGTTATACTCGATCAGGGGGCTTTGTTATACTCGACCAGGGGACTTTGTTATACTCGATCTGGAGCCTTTGTTATACTTGATCAGGGGGCTTTGTTATACTCGATCAGGGGACATTGTTATTCTCGATAAGGGGGACTTTGTTATACTCAATTTGGGGACTTTGTTATACTCGATCAGGGAACTTTGTTATACTCGATCAGGGGCCTTTGTTATACTCGTTCAGGCGGTTTTGTTATATTCGATCAGGGGGCTTTGTTATACTCGATCAGGGGCCTTTGTTATAATCGTTCAGGGGACTATGTTATACTCGAACAGGGGACCTTGTTATACAGAATCAGGGGACTTTGTTATACTCGATCAGGGGACTTTGTTATTTTCGATGAGGGACTTTGTTATTCTCGATCATGGGACTTTGTTATACTCGATGAGGGGCCTTTGCTATTCTCGATGAGGGGACTTTGTTCTACTCGATCAGGGGAATTTGTTATACTCGATCAGGGGACTTTGTTATATTCGAAGAGGGGACTTTTTTATACTCGATCAGTGGACTTTGTTATACTCGATCAGGGCCTTTGTTATACTCGATTAGGGGAGTTTTTTATACTCGACCAGGGGACTTTGTTCTACTCGATCAGGGGCGCACTGTTATACTCCATGAGGGGCCTTTGTTATACTCGGTCAGGGGACTTTGTTATAATCGATCAGGGGACCTTGTTATGCTCGATCTGGGGACTTTGTTATACTGGGCCATTAGACTTTGTTATACTCGATCAGGGGACTTTGTTATACTCGATCAGGGGACTTTGTTATACTCGTCCAGGGGGCTTTGTTATACTCGATCAGGGGACTTTGTTATACTCGATCAGGGGACTTTGTCTTACTCGATCACGGACCTTTGCCATACTCGACCATGGGACTTTGTTATAATAGATCAGGGGTCTTTGTTATGCTCGATATGGTGACTTTGTTATACTGGGCCAGGAGAATTTTTTATACTCGATCAGCGGACTTTGTTATACTTGACCAGGAGACTTTTTTATACTCGATTATGGGACTTTGTTATACTCGATCACGGGACTTTTTTTATACTCGATCAGGAGACTTTGTTATACTCGACCAGGGGCCTTCGTTATACTCAATCACCAGACTTTGTTATACTCGATAAGATAACTTTGTGAGACTCGAACAGGGGACTTTGTTATACTCGATTAGGCGGCTTTGAAATACTCGATCAGGGGACTTTGTTATACTCGATGAATGGCCTTTGTTATACTCGATCAGGGGCCTTTGTTATACTACATCAGGGGAATTTGTTATACTCGATCAGGGGACTTTGTTATACTCGATCAGGGGACGTTCTTATACTCGAGCTGGGGGCTTTGTTATACTCGATCAGGGGACTTTGTTATTCTCGATGAGGAGTCTTTGTTATGCTCGATATGGGGACATTGTTATACTGGGCCAGGGGACTTTTTTATACTCGATCAGCGGACTTTGTTAAACAGGACCAGGGGACTTTTTTATACTCGATTAGGGGACTTTGTTATACTCGATCAGGGGTCTTTGTTATACTCGATTAGGGAACTTTGTTATACTCGATAAGGGGACTTTGTTATACTCGATCAGGGGACTTTGTTATACTCAATCAGGGGACTTTGTTATACTCGATCAGGGGACTTTTTTATACTCGATCAGGGGACTTTGTTTTATTCGATCAGGAAACTTTGTTATATTCGATCGGGGACTTTGCTTTACTCGATCAGGGGTTTTTGTTATACTCGATGAGGGGACTTTGTTATACTCGATGAGGGGCCTTTGTTATACTCGATGTGGGGCCTTTGTTATACTCGATCAGGGGACTTTATTATACTCGACCAGGGGACTTTGTTATACTCGATCTGGGGCCTTTGTTATACTTGATCAGGGGACTTTGTTATACTCGATCAAGGGGACTTTGTTATACTCGATCAGGGCTTTGTTATACTCACTCGATCAGGGAACTTTGTTATCCTCGATTCCAGGGGCCTTTGTTATAGTCAGGGGACTTTGTTATACTCGACCAGGGGACTGTTATACTTAGATGAGAGATGCTGGTATCTTGATCAGGAACTTTTGTTATACTCGATGAGTGGCCTTTGTTATAATCGTTCAGGGGACTTTGTTATGCACGATCAGGGGACTTTGTTATAATAATCGATCAGGGGGACTTTGTTACGCACGATCAGGGGACTTTGTTATACTCGATCAGGGGACTTTGTTATACTCGATCACGGGACTTTGTTATATTCGATGAGGGGACTTTGTTATTCTCGATCATGGGACTTTGTTATACTCGATGAGGGGCATTTGTTATACTCGATGAGGGACTTTGTTCTACTCGATCATGGGAATTTGTTATACTCGATTAGGGGACTTCGTTATATTCGATGAGGGGACTTTGTTATACTCGATCATGGAACTTTGTTATACTCGATGAGGGGCCTTAATTATACTCGATCAGGGGACTTTGTTATACTCGACCAGGGGAGTTTGTTATACTCGACCAGGGGACTTTGTTATACTTGATGAGGGGCCTTTGATAAACTCGATGAGCGGTTTTTGTTATACTCGACCAAAGGACTTTGTTATACTCGATTAGGGGCCTTTCTTAAACTCGATCAGGGGCCTTTCTTATACTCGATCACGGGACTTTGTTATACTCTATCTGGGGACTTTGTTATACTCGATCAGGGGGCTTTGTTATACTCGATCAGGGAACTTTGTTATACTCGATCAGGGACCTTCGTTAATCGTTCAGGGGACTTTGTTATTCTCGATCAGGGGACTTTGTTATACTCGATGAGGGCCTTGTTATAGTCGATCAAGGGACTTTGTTATACTCTATCAGGGGACTTTGTTATACTCGATCAGGGTGCTTTGTTATACTCGATCAGGGAACTTTGTTAGACTCGATCAGGGGCCTATGTTATAATCGTTCAAGGGACTTTGTTATACTCAATCAGGGGACTTTGTTATACTCGATCAGGGGACTTTGTTATACTCGACCAGGGGAGTTTGTTATACTCGACCAAAGGACTTTCTTATTCTCGATCAGGGGCCTTTGCTAAACTCGTTCAGGGGCCTTTGTTACAATCGATCAGGGTACTTTGTTATACTCGATCAGCGGACTTTGTTATACTCGATGAGAGGCCTTTGTTATAGCCGATCAGGGGACTTTGCTATTCTCAAATCCGGGGACGTTATTTATACTCTATGAGGGCTTTGTTCGCCTCGATCAGCAGCGCTTTATTTACCGTCGTTCGGGGACTTTGTTATACTCGATCCAGGCTGTTGCCTCTTAATTCAGGAGTTTTTATACTCGACCGAAGACTTTGTTCTACTCGATCAGGGGCGCTTTATTCGCTCGATCAGGGGCGCTGTTATACTCAGTGGGGACTTTGTCTCGATCAGGGGACTATGTTATACTCGATCGGGGGTGCTGGTATGCTCGATTAGGGAACTTTGTTCTTATGATCAGTGGACTTTGTTATACTCGATGTGAAGAACTTTGTTATACTCGATCAGGGGACTTTGTCTTACTCGATCAGGGCCCTTTGTTATATTCGACCGGGGGACTTTGTTGTAATCGATCAGAGGAATTTGTTATGCTCGATCTGGGGACTTTGTTATACTCGATAAAGGGTCTTTGTTATACTCGACCAGAGGCCTTTGTTATACTCGGACAGGGACTATGTTATAATCGATCCGGGGACTTTGTTATGCTCGATCTGGGACTTTGTTATACTCGTCCAGGGCTGTTATAGTAGGATCATGAACTTTGTTAATATCATTGAGGACTTATTTTCTCGACCAGGGCCTTTGTTGTTATACTCGGTCTTGGGACTTTGTTATAATCGATCAGGGGACTTTGTTATGCTCGATCTGGTGACTTTGTTATACTGGGACAGGAGACTTTGTTATACTCGATCAGGTGATATGTTATACAAGATCAGGGGACTTTGTTATACTGGACCAGGGGACTTTGTTATACTCGTCCAGGGGGCTCTGTTATACTAGGATCAGGGGACTTTGTTATTATCGACCAGGGGACTTTGTTATACTCGACCAGAGGCCTTTGTTATACTCGGTCGGGGGACTTTGTTATTCTCGTCCAGGGGCTTTGATATAATCGATCAGGGGACTTTGTTATACTCGATCAGGGGACTTTGTCTTATTCGATGTGGGCCCTTTGCTATACTCGACCAGGGGACTTTGTTATAATCGATCAGGGAACTTTGTTATGCTCGATATGGGGACTTTGTTATACTGGGCCAGGCGACATTTTTATTCTCGTTCAGGGGACTTTGTTATTCTCGACCAAGGGACTTTGTTATACTCCACCAGAGGCCTTTGTTATACACGGTCAGGGACTTTGTTATAATCGATCAGGGGACTTTGTTATGCTCAATCTGGGGACTTTGTTATACTGGGCCAAAGGACTTTGTTATACTCGATCAGGGGACTTTGTTATTCTCGATCAGGGGACTTTGTTATACTCGTCCAGGGGTCTTTGTTATACACGATCAGGGGACTTTGTTATAGTCGATCAGGGGACTTTGTCTTACTCGATCCGGGCCCTTTACCATACTCGACCAGGGGACTTTGTTATAATCGATCAGGGGACGTTGTTATGCTCGATATGGGGACATTGTTATACTGGGCCAGGGGACTTTTTTATACTCGATCAGCGGATTTTGTTATACTGGACAAGGGGAGTTTTTGGACTCGATCAGGGGCCTTTGTTATACTCGATCAGGAGACTTTGTTATACTCGATCAGGGGACTTTCTTATACTCGAGCAGGGGGCTTTGATATACTCGATCAGGGGACTCTGCTATACTCGATCAGGAGGCTTTGTTATCGATTGGGGGCCTTTTTGGACTCGATCAGGTGCCTTTGTTATACTCGATCAGGGGACTTTTTATACTGCACCAGGGATTTTGTTTTACTTCGATGAAAGGCCTTTGTTATACTCGATCAGAGGCCTTGTTATACTAGATCAGGGACTTTTGTTATACTGATTAGGGCCTTGTTATACTCGATCAGGATATGTTATACTGATGACTTTGTTATACCCGATCAGCGGACTAAACTCGATGAGGGGCCTTGTCATACTCGATCAGGGACTTTTTATACTCGACCAGAGGACTTTGTTATACTCGATCAGGGGATATGTTATACTCGATCAGGGGACTTTGTTATACCCGATCTGCGGACTTTGCTAAACTCGATGAGGGGCCTTTGTTATACTCGATCAGGGGACTTTTTTATACTCGACCAGAGGACTTTGTTATACTCGATCAGGGGATATGTTATACTCGATCAGGGGACTTTGTTATACCCGATCAGCGGACTTTGCTATACTCGACCAGGGTACTTTGTTATTCTCAATCAGGGGACTTTGTTATACTCGACAAGGGGACTTTTTTATACTTGACCAATATACTTTTTTATACTCGATGAGGGGCCTTTGTTATACTCGATCTGGGGACTTTGTTATACTCGAGAAGGGAACTTTGTTATACTCGATCAGGGGACTTTGTTATAATCTACCAGGGGACTTTGTTACACGCGATCATGGGACTTTTTATACTCGACCAGAGGACTTTGTTAAATTCGATCAGGGGATATGTTATACTCAAGCAGGGGACTTTGTTATACTCAACCAGAGGACTTTGTTATACATGATCAGGGGACTTTGTTATACTCAATCAGGGGACATTGTTATACTCGACTAGGGGCCTTTGTTATACTCGATGAGGGTGCTTTGTTATACTTGACTAGGGGACTTTGTTATGCTTGATCAGGGGCGATTTTTAGACTCGATCAGGGGCCTTTGTTATACTCGATCAGGAGACTTTGTTATACTCGATCAGGTGACTTTGAAATACTTGACCAGGGTACTTTTTTATACTTGACCAATGGACTTTGTTATACTCGATCAGGGGACTTTGTTATACTCGACCAGGAGACTTTTTTATATTTGACCAATGGACTTTGTTATACTCGATGAGGGGCGTTTGTTGTACTCGATCAGGGGACTTTGTTATACTCGAGAAGAGGAGTTTGTTATATGCGATCAGGGGATTTTTTTATAGTCGACCAGAGGACTTTATTATATTCGATAAGGGGATATGTTATACTCGATCAGGGGACTTTGTTATACTCGACCAGAGGACTTTGTTATACTCGATGAGGGGACTTTGTTATACTCAATCAGGGGACTTTGTTATACTCGATTAGGGGCCTTTGTTATACTCGATGAGGGGGCTTGTTATACTCGACCAGGGGACTGTGTTATATTCGATCAGGGGACTTTGTTTTACTCGACCAGGGGAGTTTTTTATATTTGTCCGATGGACTTTGTTATACTCGACCAGGGGACTTTGTTAAATGCGATCAGGGGACTTTTTAATACTCGACCAGAGGACTTTGTTAATAATCGATCAGGGGATATGTTATACTCGATCACGGGACTTTATTATACTCAACCAGAGGACTTTGTTATACTCGATCATGGGACTTTGTTATACTCAATCATGGGACTTTGTTATACTCGATTAGGGGCCTTTGTTATACTCGATCAGGGGACTTTGTTATACTCGACCAGGGGAGTTTTTTATACTTGACGGATGGACTTTGTTATACTCGATGAGGGGCCTTTGTTTTACTCGATCTGGGGACTTTGTTATACTCGAGAAGGGGAGTTTGTTATACTCGATCTGGGGACATTTTTATATTCGAGCAGAGGACTTTGTTATACTCGACCAGGGGACTTTTTTATAATTAATCAGGGGACTTTGACATACTCGATCAGTGGACTTTCCTATATATGACCAATGGACTTTGCTATACTCGATGAGGGGCTTTTGTTATACGATCAGAGGCCAGTCTTGGACTTTTGTTATAATCGATCAGGGGACTTTGTTATGCTCGATCTGGTGACTTTGTTATACTGGACCAGGGGACTGTTATACTCGTCAGGGGGCTTGTTATACTAGGATCAGGGGACTTTTGTTATTATCGACCGAGGGACTTTGTTATACTTACTCGACCAGGAGCCTTTGTTATACTGGGCCAGGCGACATTTTTATACTCGATCAGGGGACTTTGTTATACTAGTATCAGGGGACTTTGTTATGCTCGACCAGGGGACTTTGTTATACTCGACCAGAGGCCTTTGTTATACACGGTCAGGGACTTTGTTATAATCGATCAGGGGACTTTGTTATGCTCGATCTGGGGACTTTGTTATACTGGGCCATGGGACTTTGTTATACTCGATCAGGGGACTTTGTTATACTCGATCAGGGGACTTTGTTATACTCGATC
Organism: Homarus americanus; assembly: GCF_018991925.1. Classification (NCBI taxonomy): domain Eukaryota; kingdom Metazoa; phylum Arthropoda; class Malacostraca; order Decapoda; family Nephropidae; genus Homarus; species Homarus americanus. Next base: position 1,797 of record NW_024711152.1, on the reverse strand, counting down.
AGGGGATGTGTTATACTCGATTAAGGGACTTTGTTATTCTGGACCAAGGGACTTTGTTATATTCGATCAGGGGACTTTGTTATACCCGATTAGGGGACTTTCTTATACTCGTCTAGGGGGCTTTGTTATACTCGATCAGGGGACTTTGTCTTACTCGATCCGTGCCCTTTACCATACTCGACCAGGGGACTTTGTTATAATCGATCAGGGGACGTTGTTATGCTCGATATGGGGACATTGTTATGCTGGGCCAGGGGACTTTTTTATACTCGATCAGCGGACTTTGTTATACTGGACAAGGGGACTTTTTGGACTCGATCAGGGGCCTTTGTTATACTCGATCAGGAGACTTTGTTATACTCGATCAGGGGACTTTCTTATACTCGAGCAGGGGGCTTTGATATACTCGATCAGAGGACTCTGTTATACTCGATCAGGAGGCTTTGTTATACTCGATTGGGGGCCTTTTTTCGACTCGATCACGTGCCTTTGTTATTCTCGATCAGGGGACTTTGTTATACTGCACCAGGGGACTTTGTTATACTCAATGAAAGGCCTTTGTTATACTCGATCAGAGACCTTTGTTATACTGATCAGGGGACTTTGTTATACTCGATTAGGGGCCTTTGTTATACTCGATCAGGGGATATGTTATACTCGATCAGGGGAGTTTGTTATACCCGATCAGCGGACTTTGCTAAACTCGATGAGGGGCCTTTGTTATATTCGATCAGGGGACTTTTTTATACTCGACCAGAGGACTTTGTTATACTCGATCAGGGGATATGTTATACTCGATCAGGGGACATTGTTATACCCGATCAGCGGACTTTGCTATACTCGATGAGGGGCCTTTGTTATACTCGATCAGGGGACTTTTTTATACTCGACCAGAGGACTTTGTTATACTCGATCAGGGGATATGTTATACTCGATCAGGGGACTTTGTTATACCCGATCAGCGGACTTTGCTATACACGACCAGGGGACTTTGTTATTCTCAATCAGAGGACTTTCTTATACTCGACAAGGGGACTTTTTTATACTTGACCAATTTACTTTTTTATACTCGATGAGGGGCCTTTGTTATACTCGATCTGGGGACTTTGTTATACTCGAAGGAACATTTATACTTTCGATCAGGGGGCTGTTATAATCTACCAGGGGACTTTGTTACACGCGATCATGGACTTTTTATACTCGACCAGAGGACTTTGTTATACTCGATCAGGGGATATGTTATACTCAAGCAGGGGACTTTGTTATATATACTCAACCTTAGAGGACTTTGTTATACTCGATCAGGGGACTTTGTTATACTCAATCAGGGGACATTGTTATATACTCGACTAAGGGCCTTTGTTATACTCGATGAAGAGGTGCTTTTATACTTGACTAGGGACTTTGTTATGTGATCAGGGGCCATTTTAGACTTCGATCAGGGGACTTTGATATACTCGATTAGGGGCCTTTGTTATACTCGATCAGGAGACTTTGTTATACTCGACCAGGGGACTTTTTTATACTTGACCAATGGACTTTGTTATACTCGATCATGGGACATTGTTATACTCGACCAGGGGACTTTTTTATATTTGACCAATGGACTTTGTTATACTCTATGAGGGGCGTTTGTTATACTCGATCAGGGGACTTTGGTATACTCGAGAAGGGGAGTTTGTTATATGCGATCAGGGGACTTTTTTATTCTCGACCAGAGGACTTTGTTATACTCGATAAGGGGAAATGTTATACTCGATCAGGGGACTTTGTTATACTCAACCAGAGGACTTTGTT
>NW_024711151.1:0-19239 GCF_018991925.1 Homarus americanus | reverse complement strand
ATCATTGTGCTTCAGTTGCGTGTTGCTGAGCAGCTGTATGGGCCATGTGATAATGCTTGTGGGGTCGACAATGGTGAGGACAGAGTAGAGGTAGAAGAGAATATGAGGCAGCTGGGCCAGTGAGTAATGCTTGTGGGGTCGACAATGGTGAGGACAGGCAGAGGTAAGAAGAGTGAAGGCAACCATGGGCCATGTGATAATGCTTGGGGTCGACAATGGTGAGGACAGAGTAGAGGTAAGGAAGAGGAATATGAGGCAGCTGTGGGCCATGTGATAATGCTTGTGGGGTCGACAATGGTGAGGACAGAGAGAAATGAAGAAGGAATATGAGGCAGCTGGGGCCATGTGATAATGCTTGTGGGTCGACAATGGTGAGGAAGAGGAGTAAGAAAGAGGAATATGAGGCAGCTAGGGCCATGTGATAATGCTTGTGGGTCGACAATGGTGAGGACAGAGTAAGTAAGAAAAGAGAATATAAGGCAACCAGGGCCATGTGATAAAGCCAGGGGGTCGACAATGGTGAGGACAGAGAAAGAGGCAAGAAGAGGAATATAGAGGCAGCTGGGGCCACGTGATAATGCTTGTGGGGTCGACAATGGTGAGGAAGTAGAGGTAAGAAGAGGAATATGGGCAGCTATGGGCCATGTGATAATGCATCCAGGGTCGACAATGGTGAGGACAGAAGAGGTAAAAAGAGGAACATAGGCAGCTGGGGCCATGTGATAATGCTTGTGGGGTCGACAATGGTGAGGAGAGAAGGAGAAGTAGGAAAAGGAAATATGAGGCAGCTATGGGCCATGTGATAATGCTTATTGAGACGTACAATGGAGGAGAGAGTAAGGAGGTAGGAAAGAGGAAATATGAGGCAGCTATGGGCCATGTGAATAATGCTTATTGGGGTCGACAATGGTACGAGGACAGAATAGAGGTAGAAGGAATATGAGGCAGCTGTGGGCCATGTGATAATGCTTGTAGGGTCGACAATGGTGAGGGAGAGAGGAGAGGCAGGAAGAGGAATATGGGGGCAGCTGTGGGCCATGTGATAATGCTTGTGGGGTCGACAATGGTGAGGGACAGAGTAGAGGTAAGAAGAGGAATATGAGGCAGCTGTGGGCCATGTGATAATGCTGTGGGGTCGACAATGGTGAGGGAGAGTAGAGGCAGGAAGGAAATATGAGGCAGCTGTGGGCCATGTGATAATAGCGTAGGGGTCGATCAGCTTCAACAGAATTTATAAAACAAATGGGTAAGAAAGAGAGATAAAGGATTTAACTTAAAATATGTAATTGTGTAAACTTGAAGGAGACCTGAGAGTGGACTCAGTTTAGATCGGTTAGGTTAATAAGTCCTGCTTGTGAAGTTTTATTAAACCTAATTTTAGATACAATAAAATGTACAATAGGCAGTAATTTATCTAAAGAACAAAATGGATTTAGAAAGGGAAAAGAAACTAGAGAAGTTATATTTGGTTTGATAATTTTGAGTGATAGACTTTAGAGGTCCAGAGAAACTTGTATATCTGCTTTGTTGATTTGAAGAAAAAACTTTTGATAAGGAAGAACAGAATAAACGTGTATAAATATTGTAAACAATAGGAATCAATGAAATAGTTATTAGACTTCCTAAAACTCCTTACTGGCAACAGGAGGCTGTGGTGTTAGTAAATAATGATTGGTTCACAGTCAGACAGGGAGTAAGACAAGGCTGTGTTCTGTCTCCAACATTGTATAATATATATTTAAGAGAAGTTATAAGTGACAATGAAGGAATAAAAGTTAATGGAAAAGAAATATCAAATATACTCTATGATTTTACCACAAATAGTGAAGAGGAGCTGAAAAAGGTGAAGAATATGGGATAATAGTTAATGGTGCAAAGAAGAAAGTAATGGTTGTTGACAAATTGAAATAAATCCTAAAATAATAATTATGGTCGAAACAGGGCTTAAACAAGTGGAACATTTTGTATTTGGGTAGTAACGTTAGCTGTGTGGTCTAAAACACCTAATGATACATTAACTTCAATTTCAGAAAAAGGCTTCTGAAAGGCTTTATATGGCAAGGACTATTGTATGGGTCCAAAGTCTTGGACACTTTCAGCGAACACCTGAAAGGGTTGTGAGTGACTTTACATTATGTTGTTGCAGGAGAATGGTAAATACACTGACAGGAGAACAAATGAAGAGGTGCCAAGATTAGCAAATTCCTTCAAGAAATATAAGTTGATACTGAACTTTGGTCATATAATTAAGGATGGGGTAATAATAACAGAAATATTAATGGACAAGTTGATGGTAGAGGGCCGGAGAAGGCAGAGACTAGGATGGATGAATGAAATTAAAACTGGATCCCCAGAGATACAAAACCTTAGAGCATTGGTAAAAACAGCCCGGAACGTTTAGGTGGGGACTGTGGTCGACAACCCTCAGGTGAGAGCGGTCCTCATGGTTGATTGACACTGGTCCCAAGGTTGTGCTCCTGGGTTTACACGGCGATTGTGGGGCTGGTTGGGTTAGGCGGGGTTGGGTTAGGTTAGGTTAGGTTAGGTTAGGTTAGGTTGGGTTAGCTTGGCTTAGCGGGTTAGCTTAGGTTGGGTTAGGTTAGGTTGGGTTGGGTTGAGTTAGGCAGGTTAGGTTAGCTTAGGATAGGTTAGGTTAGGTTGGCAGCTTGGGTTGGGTTAGCTTAGGTTGGGTTAGGTTAGGTTAGGATTGGAGTTGGGTTGGGCGGGGTTAGGTTAGCTTAGGTTGGGTTAGGTTGGTTGGCTTAGGTTGGGTTGGGTTAGGTTGGATTGGGTTGGGCGGGGTTAGGTTAGCTTAGGTTGGGTTAGGTTGGGTTAGGTTGGGTTAGGTTAGGTTAGGTTAGGTGGTTGCCGTGTTCAGGGAGGAACAGTGTGACCGTCAAGGTTATGTTTGTACCGTATATACACAATCCGAGCGAAGTCATGTAATTTTGCTACCGCAATATATAATGGCAGGGAGAGCTGGGGTATAAGGGCTTAAGTAGTTACTGAACAAAATATTGTCAAGGGTAGACACACAAGTTATCTACGGTTGTTGATGATTGTAACAACGGGGCTGCTGTTATAGTGATCGAGTACGTGGTCATATGGGTTGTGGTGTGGGACAGTTATTGATGATTGTAACAACAGGGCTGCTGTTATAGTGATCAGTACGTGGTCATATGGGTTGTGGTGTGGAACAGTTGTTGATGATTGTAACAACGGGGCTGTTATTATATGTGATCAGTACGTGGGCATATGGGTTGTGGTGTGGGACAGTTGTTGATGATTGTAACAACGGGGCTGTTGTTATAGTGATCAGTACGTGGTCATATGGGTTGTGATGGGACAGTTGTTGATGATTGTAACAACGGGGCTGTTCATTATAGTGATCAGTACGTGGTCCTATGGGTTGTGGTGCCTGAACTAGTGGACCAAGATGTGCTTCACTGAACTCTGGTAAGTCTAACTATTCGCCTTTCACCTGCTCCCTGTCTCTGTCTCCTGTCTCTCTGTCTCCTGTCTCTCTTCCTGTCCTGCTGTCTCCCTGTCTCCCTGTCTCTCTCTCTCTCTCTCTGTCTCCCTGTCTCTCTGCCTCCCTGACTCTCTGTCTCCTGTCTCTGTCTCCTGTCTCTGTCTCTGTCTCCCTGTCTCTCTGTCCATTCCCTGTCTCTTGTTCTCTGCTCCTGTCTCCCTGTCTCTCTGTCTATCTCCCTGTCTCTCTGTCTCTCTGTCCCCTGACTCTCTGTCTCCCTGTCTCTGTCTCCTGTTCTTCCTGTCTCTCTGTCTCCTGTCTCCCTGTCTCTCTGTCTCTTGTCTCTGTCTCCTGTCTCTCTTTCTTCCTGTCTCTTGTCTCTCTGTCTCTGTCTCCCCTGTCTCTCTGTCTCCTTGTCTCTCTTTCTTCCTGTCTCCCTGTCTCCTGTCTCTCTTTCTTCCTTCTCCTCTGTCTCTGGTTCTCTGTCTCCCTGTCTCCCTGTCTCTCTGTCTATCTCCTGTCTCTCTGTCTCTGTCTCCTGACTCTCTGTCTCCTGCCTCTCTCTCTCTCTCTGTCTCCCCTGTCTCCTGTCTCTGTCTCTGTCTCCTGTCTCCCTGTCTCTTGTCTATCTCCCTGTCTCTCTCTCTGTCTCTGTCTCCCTGACTCTCTGTCTCCTGTCTCTGTCTCCCTGTCTCTCTCTTTCCTGTCTCCTGTCTCCTGTCTCCTGTTCTGTCTCCTTGTCTCTCTGTCTCCTGTCTCTCTTCCTGTCTCCCTGTCTCTGTCTCCCTGTCTCTCTGTCTCCTGTCTCTCTTTCTTCCTGTCTCCTGTCTCCTGTCTCTTTCCTTTCTCTGTCTCTCTCTGTCTCTGTCTCCTGTCTCCCTTGTCTCTCTGTCTCCTCCCTGTCTCTCTGTCTCTGTCTCCTTGTCTCCTCTGTCTCCCTGTCTCCCTGTCTCCCCTTGTCTCCCCTGTCTCTCTTTCTCTATCTCCCTGTCTCCCTGTCTCTGTCTCCCTGTCTCTTTCTTCCTGTCCTTGTCTCTGTCTCTATTCCTGTCTCTGTCTCCCTTGTCTCTTCTCCCATTCCTGTCTCTGTCTCTCTCTCCCCATTCCTGTCTCCTTTCTCCTCTCCCTGCCTCTCTCTCTTCTCCCTTATCTCTTGTCTCCTGTCTCTCTTGTCTATCTCCTTGTCTCTGTCTCCCTTGTCTCCCTGTCTCTTGCCTCCCTGACTCCTCTGTCTCCTGTTGTCTCTCTGTCTCCCTCTGTCTCTGTCTCTCTGTCCCCCTGTCTCCTGTCTCTCTGTCTCCCTGTCTCCTGTCTCCCTGTCTCTAACCCTGTCTCTCTTCCCTGTCTCCTCTTCCCTTCCCTGTCTCCCTGTCTCCCTGTCTCTCTGTCTCCCTGTCTCTCTGTCTCCCTGTCTCTTTGTGTTCTGTCTCTCTGTCTCTCTGTCTCTTTGTCTCCTTGTCTCTGTCTCTCTGTCTCTTGTCTCTTGTCTCTCTGTCTCCTTGCTCTCTGTCTCTCTGCCTCCCTGACTCTCTGTCTCCTCCTCTCTGTCACCCTGTCTCTCTTTCTTCCTGTCTCCTGTCTCCCTGTCTCCTGTCTCTCTGTTCCTGTCTCCTTGTCTCTGCTCTCTGTCTCCTTGTCTCTGTCTCCTTGTCTCTCTGTCTCTGCCTCCTGACTTCTGTCTCCCTGTCTCTCTGTCACCTGTCTCTCTTTCTTCCTGTCTCCCTGTCTCCCTGTCTCCCTGTCTCCTTGTCCTCTGTCTCTCTGTCTCCCTTGTCCCTCTTCTCTCTGTCTCTTGTCTCTGTCTCTGTCCTTGTCTCCTGTCTTCTGTCTCCCTTGTTCTCTGTTCCTTGTCTCTCTGTCTCTCCTGCCCCCTGACTCTCTGTCTCCCTGTCTCTCTGTCACCCTGTCTCTCTTTCTTCCTGTCTCCCCTCTCTCTGTCTCTGTCTCCTTGACCCTCTCTCCCTTGTCTTTGTCACCTGTCTCTCTTTTTCCTGTCTCCCTGTTCCCAATCTCTGTCTCCCTTGCTCTCTGTCTCTTGTCTCTCCATCGCTCTGCCTCCCTGACTCCCCTGTCTCTGTCTCCCCTGTCTCTTTCTCCTTGTCTCTCTGCTCTCTGTCTCTTGTCTCCTTGTCTCTCTGTCTCTTGTCGTCTGCCTCACTTTGTCTCCTGTCTCTGTCTCTCTTTCTCTGCCTCCTGTCTCTGTTCCTGTCTCTGTCTCTCTGTCTTCTGTCTCTTTCTCTCTGTCTCTGCCTCCTGACTCCCTCTGTCTCCCTGTCTTCTGTCTCTGTCGCTCTGCTCCCTGTCCCTCCTGTCTCCTGTCTCTCTGTCTCTCTGTCTCTCTGTCTCTTGTCTCCCCTGTCTCTCTGTCTCTCTGTCTCTCTGTTTGTCTCTCTGTCCTCTCTGTCTCCTTGTCTCTGTTCTCTGTCTCTTCTTCCTGTCTTGTCTCTCTGCTCTGCCTCCCTGACTTTGTCTCCCTGTCTCTGTCACCCTGTCTCTTCTTCCTGTCTCTGTCCCTCTGTCGCTCTGCCTCCTGTCTCTCTGTCTCCCCTGTCTCCTGTCTCTCTGTCTCTCTGTCTCCTTGTCTCCCTGTCTCTCTTGTCTCTGTCTCTCTGTCTCCTTGTCCCTCTGTCTCTCTGTCTCTTGTCTCTGTCTCTGTCTCTCTTCTTCCTGTCTCCCTGTCTCTGTCGCTCTGCCTCCCTGACTCTCTGTCTCCCTGTCTCCTCTGTCACCCTGTTCTCTTTTCTTCCTGTCTCCCTGTCTCTGTCGCTCTGCCTCCCTTCTCTCTGTCTCTCTGTCTCTCTGTCTCCTTGTCTCTCTCTGTCTCTCTGTCTCTTGTCTCCTTGTCTCTCTGTCGCTCTGCCTCCTGACTCTCTGTCTCCCTGTCTCTGTCTCCCTGTCTCTCTGTCTCCTTGTCTCTCTGTCTCTGTCTCTCTGTCTCCTTGTCTCTCTGTCTCTCTGTCGCTCTGCCTCCCTGACTCTGTCTCCTGTCTCTGTCTCCTGTCTCTTGTCTCCTTGTCTCTCTGTCTCTCTGTCTCTGTCTCCTTGTCTCTCTGTCTCTGTCGCTCTGCCTCCCCTGACTCTCTTGTCTGTCTCTCTGCCTCTCTGACACCCCTGTCACTCTTTCTTCTTCCTGTCGTCTCCCTGTCTCCCTGTCTCTCTGTCTCCTGTCTCTGTCTCCTTGTCTCTCTGTCTCTTGTCTCTCTCTGTCTCTCTGTCTCTCTGCCTCCTGACTCTCTGTCTCCCTGTCTCTGTCACCTCTGTCTCTTTCTTCCTGTCTCCCTGTCTCCCTGTCTCTCTGTCTCTTTGTCTCTGTCTCTCTGTCTCTGTTCTGCCTCCTGACTCTCTGTCTCTGTCTCTGTCACCCCTGTCTCTCTTTCTTCCTTGTCTCCCATGTTCCCTTGTCTCTGTCTCTGTCTCCTTGTCTCTTGTTCTATGTCTCTGTCTCCTGGTCTCTCTGTCTCTCTGTCTCCCCTGACTCTCTGTCTCCCTGTCTCTCTGTCTCCCTTGTCTCCTTGTCTCTCTGTCTCTGTCTCCCTGTCTCTCTCTCTCTCTGTCTCCTTCTCTCTCTGTCTCTGTCTCTCTGTCTCTGGTTCTCCTTGTCTCTGTCTCTCTGTCTCTCTGTCTCCCCTGTCTCTCTGTCTCTGTCTCCTTGTCTCTCTGTCTCTCTGTCTCTATGTCTCTCTGTCTCCTTTGTCTCTGTCTCTCTGTCTCCCTGACTCTCTGTCTCCTGTTTCTGTCTCTTGTTCCTTGTCTCTCTGTCTCTCTGTCTCCCTTCTCTCTGTCTCTCTGTCTCCTTGTCTCCTTCTGTCTCCCTGTCTCTCTGTCTCTCTGTCTCTTGTCTCTGTCTCTGTCTCTGTCTCCTGTCTCTTGTCTCTCTGTCTCCTTGTCTCTCTCTCTCTGTCTCCTTGTCTCCTGTCTCTCTGTCTCCCTGTCTCCCTGTCTCTGTCTCTTTGTTCCTTGTCTCTCTCTCTCTGTCTCTATGTCTCTCTCTGTCCTTGTCTCTCTTGTCTTCTGTCTCCCTGACTCTCTGTCTCCTGTCTCTGTCTCTTTGTCTCTTCTTCTGTCTCTGTCTCTGTCTCTCTGTCACCCAGTCTCTTTCCGTCTCCTGTCTCCCTGCCTCTGTCTCCTGTCTCTGTCTCTTTGTCTTCTGCTCTGTCTCTCTGTCTCTGTCTCCTTGTCTCTCTGTCTCCCTGACTCTCTGTCTCCCTGTCTCTCTGTCCAGTCTCTTTCTCTTGTCTCCTGTCTCCCTGTCTCTACATCACCCTGTCTCTTTTCTTCCCTCTGTCTCCCCTGTCTCCCTGTCTCTCTGTCTCTCTTTCTCCTTGTCTCTCTGTCTCTCTGTCTCTCTGCCTCCCCTGACTCTCTCTGTCCTCCTGTCTCTAAGTCACCCTGTCTCTCCTTCTTCCTGTCTCCCTGTCTCTCTGTCTCTCTGTCTCCTTGCCCTCTGTCTCTCTGTCTCTCTGTCTCCTTGTCTCTCTGTCTCTCTATCTCTCTGCCTCCTGACTCCTCTGTCTCCCCTTCTCTCTGTCACATAGTCTTCTTCCCTGTCTCCTGTCTCCCCTGTCTCTCTGTCTCTCTGTCTCTTGTCTCTGTCTCCTTGTCTCCATCTCTCTCTACCTCCCCCTAGACTCTCTCCCCCCTGTCCTCTCTCACCCTGTCCCTCTTTCCTTCCCTGTCTCCCTGTCTCCTGTCTCTGTCTACCATCTCTCCCTGTCTCCCTGTCTCCCCTGTCTATCCTCCTGTCTCTGTCTCCTATCTCTGTCTATCTCCTCTCTCTCTGTCTCTATCCCCTACCCCACCTCCCTCCTCCCTCTCTTACACCTTGTTGTGTTGTTTTGTGTTGTTTTGTGTTGCGTCGTACTGTGTTGTGTTGCTTGTTGTGTTGTATTTGTGTTGTGTTATTTGTTGTGTTGTACAGTTGTGTTGTTTTATCATTTGTGTTGCGTTTGTGTTGTGTTATTTGTTGTGTTTTGCTATTTTGTGTTTTATTTATCTGTTGCGTTGTGTTGCGTTGTGTGTTGCGTCGCGCTGTAAGCCATTTTGTTGTGTTGTGTTGTGTTGTGTTGTGTTGTTGCCGCCAGCGTTGCTTGTTGTGTTGTATTTGTGTTGTGCGACATAGTTGTGTTGTGCTGTGTTGCGTTGTATTTGTACTGTGTTGTGCTGCCATTTGTCGTTGTGTTGTGTTATTTGTTGTGTTGTAGCGTTGTGTTGTGTTAAATGCTGTGTTGTGTTGTGCTGTTTGTGTTGCTTTACTTGTGTTGCTTATTTGTGTTGTGCTTGATTTGCGTTGCGTTGTGTTGTGTTGTCTTGTTTGTTGTGTTGTACAGTTGTACATAGTTGTAATGTCGGTTGTGTTGTTTTGTTGTGTTGCGTTGCGTTGTGTTGTGTTATGTTGCGTCGTGCTGTGCTGTTGCTTGTTGTACATTTAAGAAGAATGTGTTGTTTGTTGTATATTGCGTCGTGCTGTGTTGTGTTGTTTTGTTGTGTTGTGTTTTTTCATGTTGTGTTGTTGCGTCGTGTCAGTGTTGTGTTGTTTGCTGTGTTATATTAGCCAGGTTGTGTTGTGTTGCGTTGTGTTACGTCGTCCCATGCCATGTTGTTTGTTGTGTTGTGTTGTGTTGCGCTGTGTTGCTTGTTGTTTTGTGTTGTGTTGTTTGTTGTGTTGTAACCAGTTGTGTTGTGTTGCTTGTTGTGTTGTATCAGGCTGTATGTGCTTGTTGTGTTGTGTTGCGTTGCGCGTTGTGTTGTTTGTTGCTGGTGTTGCGCTGTGTTGTGTTGTGCTTGTGTATGCTTGTGTTGTGTTGTGCTGTTTTGTGTTGTGTTGTGTTGCTTGTTGTGTTGTGTTGTTTTGTGTTGTGTTGTGTTGTGTTGTGTTTGCTTGTTGTGTTGTGTTGTGTTGTGCCAGTTGTGTTATTTATTAGTTTGCGTTGTGTTGTTTGTTGTGTTGTGTTGCTTGTTGTGTTGTTGCGTTGTGTTGTGTTGCGTTGCGTTGTGTTGTGTTGTGTTGTGTTGCTTGTTGTGTTGTGTTGCGTTGCGTTGTGTTGTGTGTGTTGCTTATTTGTTGTGCTGCTGTGTCATTGCGTTGTGTTGTGTTGTGTTGCGTCGTGCTAGGTTGTGCTGGTGTTTTGTTGTGTTGTTGCGCTGCTGTGTTGTTTGCTGTTGCGTTGTGCTGTGTTGTGTTGCTTGTTGTGTTGTGCGTTGCGCTGTTGTGTTGTGTTGCCAGTTATTTGTTGTGTTGTATAGTTGTGTGCGTTGTGTTGTGTTGTGTTGCGTCGTGCTGTGTTGTGGTTGCTTTGTTGTGTTTAGCGGTTTGGTTGTTGCGGTGTTGCGTCGTGCCGTGTTGTGTTGCTTTGTATTGTGTTGTGTTGTGCTGTGTTGCTTGTTGTGTTGTTTTGTTGTGTTGTGTTGTGTTGTTGTTGTTTGTTGTGTTGTGTTGCGTTGCGTTGTGTTGTGTTGTGTTGTGTTATTTGTTGTGTTATGTTGTGTTGTGTTGTGTTGTGTTGTTATGTTGCGTCGTGCTGTGTTGTGTTGCTTGTTGTGTTATGTTGTGTTGTGTTACGTTGTGTTGTGTTGTGTTGTGTTGCGTTGTGTTGCGTCGTGCTGTGTTGTGTTACTTATTGTGTTGTGTTGTGTTGTGTTGTGCTGTGTTGCTTGTTGTGTTGTGTTATGTTACTTGTTGTGTTGTGTTGTATTTGTGTTGTGTTGTGTTATGTTGTGTTGCTTGTTGTGTTATGTTATGTTGTGTTGTGTTGCGTTGTATTTGTATTGTGTTGTTTTACGTTGTATTTGTATTACTTGTTGTGTTGTATTTGCTTATTTGTGTTGTGTTGTATTTGTACTGTGTTGTGTTATGCTGCTGTGTTGTGTTGCGTTGTGTTGTGTTGCGTTGTGTTGTGTTGTGTTGTGTTGCGTTGTTGTGTTGTGTTGTGCTGTGTTGTGCTATGTTGTGTTGTGTTGCTTGTTGTGTTGCTTGTTGTGTTATGTTGTGTTGTGCTGTGTTGTGTTGTGCTGTGTTGTGTTGTGCTGTGTTGTGTTGTGCTGTAGTTGTGTTGTGTTTAGTGTTGTGTTGCGTTGTGTTATGTTATACTGTGTTGTGTTATGCTGTGTTGTGTTGCATTATGTTGTGCTGTTGTGTTGTGTTGTGCTGTGTTGTGTTGTATTTATGTTGTATTGTATTTACGTTATTTATTTGTATTGTTGTGTGCTGCTGTGCTGTGTTGTGCTGTGTTGTGTTATGTTATGTTGTATGTTGCGTTATGTTATGTTATATAGTGTTGTGCTGTGTTATGTTGTATTTGCTTGTTGTATTTATGTTATGTTGTGTTATGTTACGTTGTGTTGTGTTGTATTGCTTATTTATGTTGTGTTGTGTTGTGTTGTGTTGCGTTATGTTGTTACTTATTGTGTTATGTTATGTTGCGCTGTATTGTATTTATGCTGTGTTGTGTTGCGTTGTGTTGCGTTGTGTTGTGTTGTGTTGCGTTATGTTGTGTTGCGTTGTGTTGTGTTGTGTTGTGCTGTGTTATGTTGTGCTGTGTTGTGTTGCGTTATGTTCTTGTTGTGTTGTGTTGCGTTGTGTTATGTTGTGTTGCGTTGTGCTGTGCTGTGTTGCTTATTTGTGTTGTGTTGTGTTGTGTTGCGTTGTATGTTGCGTTATGTTATGTTACGTTATGTTGTGTTGCTTATTGTGTTGTATTTGTGTTGTGCTGTGTTGTATTTGTGCTGTGTTGTATTTGTGTTGTGTTGCGTTATGTTGCTTATTTATGTTGTTGCGTTACGTTGTATTGCGTTGTGTTATGTTATGTTGTGTTATGTTATGTTATGTTGCGTTATGTTGTGTTATGTTGTTATATTTACTTATTGTGTTATATTGCGTTGTGTTGTGTTGTATTTTGCTGTGCTGTATTTACTTATTTATGTTATGTTGTGTTGTGTTGCGTTGTGTTGTGTTGCGTTGTGTTGTGTTATGTTGTGTTGTGGTGCGTTGTGTTGTGTTGCTTGTTGTGTTGTGTTATGTTATGTTGTGCTGTGTTTTGTTGTGCTGTGTTGTGTTGTGTTGTGTTGCGTTGCGTTGTGTTGCGTTGTGTTGCGTTGTGTTGTGTTGTGTTGTGTTGCGTTGTGTTGTGCTGCGTTGTGTTGTAGGTTGTGTTGTGTTGTGTTGTGTTGTGGTGCGTTGTGTTTATGTTGCTTGTTGTGTTGTGTTGTGCTGTGTTGTGTTGTGCTGTGTTGTGTTGCGTTGCGTTGTGTTGTGTTGCTTGTTGTGTTGTGTTGTGTTGTGCTGTGTTGTGTTGTGTTGTATAGTGACAGTGAAGGAGGAAGCACCAGAGTGGTCGGCCTCGAGCACTACTAAGTGGCACTTGGCTGAGGACAGTGTCGGGCGCCGAAGGAATATATTACACTGCCTCAGACTTCACCCCAGAGTGTTATAAAGGAGATGACAAGGCCCTTGAGCTTGTTCTCTGCCTGGGGACACTGACCAGTGAGGACACAGGGTGAGGACACTGTATGGTGAGGACACTGTAGGGTGAGGACACTGTCCGGTGAGGACACTGCATGGTGAGGACAATGTATGGTGAGGACACTGTCCGGTGAGGACACTCAAGTGGGTGAGGACAATGTATGGTGAGGACACTGTCTCAGGAGGACACCTGTAGAGGACAATGTATGGTGAGGACACTGTGGTGAGGATACTGTATGGTGTAGGACACTGTATGGTGAGGACACTGTATGGTGAGGACATAAGTGGTGAGGACACTGTCTGTGGGTGAGACACGTCCGGTGAGGACACTGTATGGTGAGAATGGGTGAGGACACTGTCTGGTGAGGACACTGCATATGGTGAGGACAATGTATGGTGAGGACATCGCAGGACACTGTCGGTGAGGACACTAATGGTGAGGACACTGGTGAGGACACTGTCCGATGAGACAACTGTATGGTGAGGGATACTGTATGGTGAGGACACTGTATGGTGAGGACAAGTGTGGTGACGACACTGTCCGACATGAGGACACTGTGGTGGTGAGATACTGTATGGGTGAGGACACTGTATGGTGAGGGATACTGTCCGGTGAGGACACCAGCAGAAGGACAGGCGGTGAGACACTGTATGGGAGAGTAATGTATGGTGAGGACACCAAGTGGTAGGACACTGTATGGATGAGACACTGTCTCAGGACCTATGGTGAGGGACATTGGTGAGACACTGTCCGATGGGACACCTGTATGGTGAGGACACTGTATGGTGAGGGATACTGTATGGTGAAGACACTGTAGGTGAGGACACTGTCCGGTGAGGAGGAACTGTATGGTGAGGATACTGTATGGTGAGGACACGTCGGGTGAGGACACTGTATGGTGGGGACACTATGGTGAGGACACTGTATGGTGAGGACATCATGGTGAGAACACTGATTGGTGGGGACACTGTCCGGTGAGGACACTGTATGTAGAGGACACTGTATGGTGAGGACACGGTGTGAGGACACTGTATGAGGACAATGTATGGTGAGGATACTGTAAGGTGAGGCACTGTATGGTGAGGACATTATGTTGAGGACACTTTATGGTGAGGACACTGTCCTGTGAGGACACTGTCCGGTGAGGACACTGAATGGTGAGGACACTGATGGTGAGGACACTGTCTGGTGAGGACACTGTCCGGTGAGGACACTGTATGGTGAGGACACTGTATGGTGAGGATATCAGATGGTGAGGACACTGTCGGGTGAGAATACCATGGTGAGGACACTGAAGGTGAGGACACTGTATGGTGAGGACACTGTCGGTGAGGACACTCGTGAGGACAATGTAGTAAGGACACTGTCCGGTGAGGACACTGTATGGTGAGGACACTGTATGGTGAGGACACTTTCCGGTGAGACACTGTATGGTGAGGACACTGTATGGTGAGGACACGTATGGTGAGGATACTGCCGGTGGAGGACACTGTATGGTGAGGACACTGTGTGGTGAGAGGACACTGTATGGTGAGGACACTGATGGGAGGACACTGTATGGTGAGGATACTGTGGCGGTGAGGATACTGTATGGTGAGGACACTGTATGGTGAGGACACTGTGTGGTGAGGACACTGAAGGGTGAGGGATACTGTCCGGTGAGGACACTGTATGGTGAGGACACTGTATGGTGAGGACACTGTCCGGTGAGGACACTGTATGGTGAGGACACTGTGCGTGAGGACACTGTATGGTGAGGATACTGTAAGGTGAGGACACTGTATGGTGAGGATACTGTATGGTGAGGACACTGTATGGTGAGGATACTGTATGGTGAGGATACGTATGGTGAGGATACTGTATGGTGAGGACACTGTATGGTGGGACACTGTATGGTGAGGACACTGTATGGTGAGGACACTGTATGGTGAGGATACTGTATGGTGAGGACACTATGGTGAGGACACTGTATGGTGAGGACACTGTCCGGTGAGGACACTGTGGTGAGGACACTGTATGGGTGACGACACTATGTGGTGAGGATACTGTATGGTGAGGACACTGTATGGTGAGGACACTGTCCGGTGAGGACACTGTATGGTGAGGACACTGTATGGTGAGGACACTGTATGGTGAGGGACACTGTATGGTGAGGATACTGTAAGGTGAGGACATGTATGGTGAGGACACTGTCCGGTGAGGACACTGTATGGTGAGGACACTGTGTGGTGAGGACACTGTATGGTGAGGATACTGTATGGTGAGGATACTGTATGGTGAGGATACTGTGTGGTGAGGATACTGTATGGTGAGGACACTGTATGGTGAGGACACTATGGTGAGGATACTGTCCGGTGAGGACACTGTATGGTAGGATACTGTGGGAGAACACTGTATAGGAGGACACTGTCCGGTGAGGACATTGTATGGTGAGGATACTGTATGGTGAGGACACTGTATGGTAGGACACTGTATGGTGAGGACACTGTATGGGGACACTGTAAGGTGAGGACACTGTATGGTGAGGACACTGTATGGTGAGGAGACTGTATGGTGAGACACTGTCCAGTGAGGACACTGTATGGTGAGGACACTGTATGGTGAGACACTGTATGGTGAGGACACTGTCCGGTGAGGACACTGTTTGGTGAGGACACTGTATGGTGAGGACACTGTAGGTGAGGACACTGTATGGTGAGGACACTGTATGGTGAGGACACTGTCCGGTGAGGACACTGTATGATGAGGACACTGTATGGTGGAGGATACTGTCCGGTGAGGACACTGTCCGGTGAGGACACTGTATGGTGAGGACACTGTATGGAGGATACTGTATGGTGAGGACACTGTATGGTGGGGACACTGTATGGTGAGGACACTGTATGGTGAGGACACTGTATGGTGAGATACTGTATGGTGAGGACACTGTATGGTGAGGACACTGTATGGTGAGGATAGTGTCCGGTGAGGACACTGTCAGGAGAGGACACTGTCAGGAGAGGACACTGTCAGGAGAGGACACTGTCAGGAGAGGACACTGTCAGGTGAGGACACTGTCAGGAGAGGACACTGTCAGGAGAGGACACTGTCAGGAGAGGACACTGTCAGGTGAGGACACTGTCAGGTGCAAGTGGCTAACTGAAAGATAAGCTACAGTGTGATAGGTTGAGAAAGTCAGGAAATATAAGAATATCCACCTCGACCAAGACGTCACATAATAAGCTCCGCCCATGGGTACACTTAGTTCATTAATACTTTAAGTAAACATTGGTTTGAGTTGGGTGGGTATATGAGCAATAGGGTTGGGTGTAAATGCGACTGCCCAACAGGCCCGCTGCAGTTTCCATTTTTATTTCTTATGTTCTGTAGCGTTGATGACTGGAGACTAACTGTAGCGTTGATGACTGAGACTAACTGTAACATTGATGACTGGAGACTAACCAGTATTGATGACTGGAGACTAACTGGAGTGTTGATGACAGACTAACTGTAGCATTGATGACTGGAGACTAACTGTAGCGTTGATGAAACATTGATGACTGGAGACTAACTAGCGTTGATGACTGGAGACCAACTGTAGCATTGATGACTGAGACTAACTGTAGCGTTGATGACTGGAGACTAACTGCATTGATGACTGGAGACTAACTGTGCGTTGATGACTGAGACCAACTTTAGCATTGATGACTGGAGACTAACTGTAGCGTTGATGACTGAGACTAACTGTAGCATTGATTAACGGAGACTAACTGTAGCGTTGATGACTGGAGACTACCTGTAGTGTTGATGACCGGAGACTAACTGTAGCATTGATGACTGGAGACTAACTGTAGCGTGTGATGACTGGAGACCAACTTTAGCATTGATGACTGGAGACTAACTGTAGCGTTGATGACTGGAGACCAACTGTAGCGTTGATGACTGGAGACCAACTTTAGTTGATGACTGGAGACTAACTGTAGCGTTGATGACTGGAGACTAACTTTAGCATTGATGACTGGAGACTAACTGCACGTTGATGACTGGAGACCAACTGTAGCATTGATGACCGGAGACTAACTGTAGCGTTGATGACTGGAGACCAACTGTAGTGTTGATACCGGAGACTAACTGTAGCATTGATGACTGGAGACTAACTGTAGCGTTGATGACCGGAGACTAACTGTAGCATTGATGGCTGGAGACTAACTGTAGCGTTGATGAGTGAGACTAACTGTAGCGTTGATGACTGGAGACTAACTATCAGCAATACATGGTTGCCCTCGTGTAACGAGCATGGCCCAAGGCCACCAAGGCGTGAATTTGTTTAAGGTGTGAAGCTGTCGCCAACACAACAACCACACCCTGAGAGTTAACGAGTTGCATGACCCAGTGTCAAGGAATATTCCGAGAAGACCGGACAACTCGCCAACTGCACTGGAACACGTCAAATCGATTAACATCCAGGTTCCCAATTACTGCTGCAGACAGGCAAAGGCGGAAAGAAACTTGCCCATTGTTTCACCCTGCCCGGGATCGAACCAGGTCTGCTTGCTTGAGAGGCGAGCGTGCGGACCATTACACCCAAGGTCGCCAGGGAATAGGCAACACACAATCAGTTCCACGGCACCAATATCACCATTACTTCACCAATGTTGCCTCACCAGTAGTTAAAGTGTTCCTGACTCCAATTAAAACATTCAGCTGTGTAATTATTCCAGGTTCACTTACATAATACTGTGTAAAGTGTGGTGAGCTCTCTCCTCTCTCTGATTATCCACTCCCACTGCGTACATATTATTACTACCCCAGCAGAGAGACAGCAGACATCATTATCACCCCAGCAGACAGACAGCAGACATCATTATCACCCCAGCAGAGAGACAGCAGACATCATTATCACCTCAGCAGAGACAGCAGACATCATTATCACCCCAGCAGAATGAACACCAGGACCTCATTATCAACCAGCAGACATACAGCAGACCCCATTATCACCCAGCAGACCTCATTATCACCCAGCAGACCTCATTATCACCCAGCAGCCAGGCAGCAGAGAGTTCTATGACCCCAACAGACAAAGCAGACAGCACTATGACCCCAGCAGATAAGCAGCAGATAGCACAATCACCCCCAGCAGACAGGCAGCAGACAGGCAGCAGACAACACTATCACCCCAGCCCGGTGAACAGGCGCTGTGCCCTTCTGAGGCCGAGTAGGGAGGGTCAAAGAAGAAAAACTTGTACAAAGGAAGGAGAGCGAGGATGAAGGAAGAAACAAGACAAGAAAGCCCGTGTCTGACGAAAACTCAGGCGAATGGAAGGTTGTGAGGAGAGGGACGACCAGACTGGTGGTGAGAAAACACACCAAGGATACGACAACAACGAATTGGTGATAACATAGTTGCATAAGGCTAACAAGGAAGGCAATGAAAACCTAAATTGTTGGCGATTCCCAGTCCGGGTACCTGGACAGACCTTTTGTGGTAAAAAAAAAAATAGGATGAGGGTGTGTTTGCCAGGGCTGGGGTGGGGACATAGTTGACAGGATGGACAATATCGTGTCTGGTAATGGGAAATAAACCCATTATCTGCCTCAGTGCAGAGGCAATGATATTACGGTGTAGGGAGCGAGGAGCTTGATAAGTTCAAGGCAGCTGTAGAACGGATGTCGAATGGAGGGATCCCCATCATATGTGGTGTCCTGCCTAGAAGGAGAGTTGGCATGAATGTTTGTCAAGGCAGTTGGTGTCAACGGCCGTCTTGACAGATAATATTGCAAGTCAATATCAGTCCCATTCATTGACAACTGGGGTAACTACAGCAGAAAGGGACCTTTATGCGAGGATGGGGTGCATCTGTTTAGGGATGGGGTGGAAACCCTGGCTGGGTCTCTCGAGAGGGCAGTTCAAAAGATGTCAGAAGTCTTTAAACTGCTGGGGAAAATATGGGCACAGGGGTCAAGGAGACTGCAGTGGGTGTGGGTAAACAAAAGTGAAAGGTTACAGGGAAATAGTGTAGGAATTATGACCAAAACTAAATTAGGCGGGAGTTAAACCTAAACGCAACAAAAGAGAGGACTTGGAACACGACTAACAATTGTCCTACTATGCAAACAGTAGAAGTATGAGGAACAAAATGGATGATATTAGGGCCTTGGTATGTACAAAAAAAAAATCTATATAATAGCATTCACAGAAACATGGATAAACCTAGAGGCAGAGTAGCAATCTATGTCAGGATAATCTGAAGTGTGAAATAAATAAGGAAATAAAGCAGAATACAGAAACAATTTGGATAGAATTAATCGACGGTAGGGAAAAATTAATCACAGGAGTAATATATAGACCTCCTAATCTTGATAGAGTTAATGAGCGACTTATTTGGGACGAAATGCGCAGGGCTTCCATACATAGCAAAAGTCTGTATAGTAGGCACTAACTTTAGCCAAATAGATTGGATTGACCTTACAGGTAACTCAGAATCAGAGTAATTTCTTGAGATGCCGCAGCTACTTCACTCCTGAGCAGTTGCTCCAAGTATATAAAGGATTCATTCGTCCTAACTTGAGTACTGCTCTCATATCTGGGGTGGCTCTTCTTCTGTCCAACTGTTAGATAGGGTGGAATCAAAGGCATTTCGTCTTATTAACTCTCCCTCCTTTAGTCGACAATCTATCTTTCCTTTCTCTTCGCCGCAATGTTGCTTCCTCTCTCTCTTTACAGGTACTAACGGGCAATGTTCAGTGGATTCGGCATCCTGTGTACCGCCAGCAAAGCCGTGGGTTCGTAACACACGTCTTGCCCGCGGTGCCCACCTATTCTCTGTGGATGTCGGTCACACGAGAATAACCGTTATAGTACCTCCTTCTTCACACAGCCAAACTGTGGAATGCTCTGCCTTCTGTGTTTCCATGCTCTTACAATCTGTCTCACTTTAAAAAGCTGGTTTCCGGCATCTTCGTGGGTGTAGATTAATACAGTATAACCTTTTTCCTATATTTACAATTTCTTTCCGTTCTTTTTTCCCGCCCCCAGGCTCCATTGTGGGTCGTTTGACCTGTGCCCGGTTGGCTAATTCCCGTAAAAAAAAAAAAAGAACCCACCTGGGGTAATAATATACTCTATTTAGTTTTGTCAGAAAACCTCATTAGTAATGTCGAGGTAGGGAACGAACTGGCCAACAGCGATCACAAATAAATTAGATTCAATTAGAATTTTAGGGCAGCGCAAAATTCACAAAATCCCAAATTTCAGAAGGGCAAACTTTGATAGTTTGAAGAGGCAGCTGAGAGAAGGGCTATCTCGCTTGGGGTGAATAACATGGCCTC
>NW_024711150.1:0-7277 GCF_018991925.1 Homarus americanus | reverse complement strand
CTCGACAGGAGCTGCCATGCACAGGCCAACCGGCCTATTGCAGACTCCTTATTTTCTTATGTTCTTATGTTATTTGTTTCCATTGGAGTAAATATCAAGAAGGTTGTGCTCTTTAATATTTTTGCAAGTTTTACATTATAATTATTAGTCATTTTAATATTTATTTAACATATTGATAATATATGCAGTACAGGGAACAAGTTTGCTGTGCGCCCATCAGCCGCTTGACTCAGCCACCACGTGTCAGTGTGGCTTTGTTTACAGTGGAGTGAACATCTATTTTGTTGGTGTCTTGAATATTTTTGCATTTTTACATTTGAATTATTGGTCATCCTGAAATTTAGTTAACATATTGATAATATATAGCACAGTGCAGTGTTGATTTAAATAAAATAATCTTGAATCACACCTAGTGAACTTAAAATTTTATTGGTGAAATGACTGCATCAAGCAAGGGTCCCCTGAAAGGTGATTTCTCCTCCATCCTCACTTCCTTCTCTTCTCCCTTCTCCTCCACCCCCACTTCTCATTCCCATCATCATCATCAACCAGGAACCTTCTACATACACACCTCAAAGTAAGTGTACTTTACTGCAATTTTTTTTTTGTACTTTGTATGTAGATTTCTGTGAGCTGGAACCAATTTTATATATATATACAGTGATCCCTCGGTTAACGAACGCCTCGGTTAACGAAATTTCGGTTAACAAACTGCCTTCCATAAGGATCTTCAATTCGGTTAACGAACTTCTTACAAACTGACCTCAACATGTTTTCGCTTGCACTGACCGGGCAACCAGCTTTAGTATCAGTCCGCCAATACATTAATCGGTTCTAGGGCTTAAATTCCTTACTATTTTAGTAAATGTCAAGAATTTTATACTATTCAATAATTTTAAAGTTTAATATTCAATTTTTTAGTCATTTTAACAATTATTGAACATAATTGAAGGTAAAGTGACTAGTTTAATGCACGGCATCCAGCCTCTTAACACAGCAAACAGGCATTAGTCTCTCTCTGTTTTCACTGGAGGTAACATCTTGCTTGAGACTCTCTTCAACTAAATGCTTTTTTCTGTGTTTTCAAGCAAATTATTGGTCATTTTGAAATTTATTTTACATATTGACATCATATAGCACAGTGCAGTGTTATTTTAAAGAAAATATTCTTTATTTACAGCTAGTTTAACTTTGAAAAACACGTGTTGACATTGTTTGAATCCAGCATGGGGCCTAAGAGATCAAGAAAATCTATTTCAATCAAAACCAAGCAGGAAATCATAAAAAAACATGAACAAGGCATTAAATCAAATGTGCTTAGCAAAGAATATGGCATGGCGGCATCAACTGTGTCGACAATTCTTGCACAGAAAGACAAATTTAAAGAAGTGAAAGTGAGAGACAAATCTACAAGAGTGTTTAAAAGTAGATCCCTAATCGCAGAAACTGAGAGGTTACTTATCATCTGGATTAGGGAAAAACAGATGAAAGGTGATTCAGTTTCTGGTGAATTCATTTGTGAAAGAGCCAGGGAGATTTATGAACATTTAAAGGCAGATCAACCAGGTTCTTCAGGCACAGAATTTGAAGATTTTCGGGCCAGCAAAGGCTGGTTCGAAAAATTTAAGAAAAGCAGTGACATTTTAAGTGTTGTTAGGAATGGTGAAGCTGCTAGTGCTGATAAAGAAGGGGCAGCAAAGTTTTTAGTTGAATTTAAAAAACTGATGGAAGAAGAAAATTATCTTCCACAGCAAGTGTTCAATGTGGACAAAACTGGGCTGTTCTGGAAAAAGATGCCCAAAAGAACATTCATCACCAAAGATGAAGCCTCTTTACCTGGGCATAAACCCATGAAAGACCATCTCACTCTATTGCTTGGTGCCAATGCTTCAGGGGATTTCCGACTGAAGCCTATGCTTGTCTACAACTCTGAAAACCCCAGGGTGTTCAAGCAACAGAAAGTGGTAAGAACAAAGCTTGGAGTTTATTGGAAGTCCAACCATAAGGTATGGGTGACAAGACAGCTCTTTAATGAATGGGCTGTTGATTTGTTTTGCCCTTCTGTCAAGAGCTACCTAACCACCAATAAACTCCCTTTAAAGGCTCTTCTCCTCATGGATAATGCTCCTGGTCATGACCCTGACCTTGCCAGAAATTTGGAGTATCAATTTGACTTTGTAAAAGTGTTGTTTTTGCCTCCAAACACTACATCAATCATACAGCCAATGGACCAGAATGTAATCAGCAACTTCAAGAAGTTGTACATGAAGAAAATGTTTAGGAGGTGTCATCAGGCAACTTCCAATGATCCTGAACTAACACTGAGACAGTTCTGGAAGACACAATTCAACGTCCTGGAGGCTGTAAAATTGATTGTGTCATCATGGCAAGAAGTCTCCAGTAGATCCCTCAATTCTTCATGGAAAGCACTGTGGCCATCAGTAGTCCATGATTTTGAGGGATTTGAGGAAGAAACAGAGTTGGACAAGGAGATTGTGTCCATTGGTCAGTCATTGGGCCTTGAAGTGGAGGAGGAGGATGTGGAAGAGCTTGTGATGTCTCATGAGGAGGAACTTACTCCTGATGACTTGAAGCAACTGGATGAAATGTTACAGGTAGAGGCTGACAGTGGTGAGGAGGAAATTGAAAGTGATGACCATATGTCAGCTAAACAGTTGAAAGATGTGATTTACTACTGGGAGAAGTTCAGGGAACTGGCTTCAAAGCACCCAGAAGTGGAAAAAACTTAACTAACTTTGTGTCATGTTGAGGACTCAGTGGTCTCCTTCTTTAAACATAAGTTAATAGTGAGGAGGACAGGTGCCCAACAGACCACAATTGACACTTTCTTCAGTAAAAGGCAGAGGGAACAAGATGATATCCCTCAGCCTTCCACTTCAAGAAGGAGAGAGGATGTTCATGGTGGAGAATCTGTCAGTCCAGAGGTTCCTGACATTTTCATGGAAGGTTACTCACCTTCCAAGAAGCAGCAAAATGCTTCTCCTCCACCTCCACTTCCTACTCTTCTCCTCCTCCACCTCCCACTTCAAATGCACATCATCATCATCATCATCCAGGAGCCTACCACATACACACCTCAAAGTAAGTGAACTTTTCTACCATATTTGTTGAATTTAGGAAATTTTCGGTGAGCTGGAACCAATTACCCAAAAACCCATTGAAACAATGGTTTCGGTTAACGAATTTTTCGGTTAACGAACGACCTTCTGGAACGGATTGAGTTGCTTAACCGAGGGATCACTGTATATATACAATATATATATATCATGTAGATCCACAATGAAAACGTGGATAAGATAAATCTTGATAAAATAACACAAGAAAAGGGAAACAACGGAGCACCTTTAGCTTTCGTCTTTATTCAAGACACCTTGAATTGTATTACTCTCTCTAGTCTGTACTCACCCCTGTAGATGTGAATTACACGAAAGCGCTTGGGAACTTCGTGTTTTCTTCTTTCCTTGTGGTTATCAGCATATATATATATATATATATATTCAGACCGGGTAATTTGTATGAATTTTATGAGCTAAAACAAATATCTTCAGTTAATAAAAAAAAATAATAATTCTTCACGGGGTAACAGATGGTCGGTCGGTCCCTCCCTCCCCCCCACCCCCCACCAACCGTCCCAAGGAGATGTGTGGGATAACCACTAAATTTTAATAAATAATACCTCAAACTAAAGTTATGATAATATAATTGACATTGCTGGATTCCTTGTAAGACCAGGAATATTTTAAATATAAATGTCATATATTTTGCACAAAAGATAACATAGTTACTCTGAGAAAATTTTTTATCTAAAATTTGTATGTCTAATGCAAAATATATGATGTTTATATTCAAAATGATCACCAAATTATAAGAATTCCAGCAATGTAAAATTATATTCTGACCGGGTAATTTGTATGAATTTTATGAGCTAAAACAGGCAGTCAGGCAGGGTGGCGGGTGGGGCAAATCTAAAAATAGCGTCTCGAGCCGGACACTCACCGCGTATATGTGGAAAAAATCTGTGTTAAGTGAAAGTTCAGCTCTGGCGAGGCACCGCGTATATGATAAAACGCGTTAAGTGAAACCGCGTTAGGCGGGGTAATACTGTATATATATATATATATATATATATATATATATATATATATATATATATATATATATATATATATATATATATATATATATATATATATATATATATATATATATATATATATATATATATATATATATATATATATATATATATATATATATATATATATATATATATATATATATATATATATATATATATATATACACACACACACACAGTCGGCCCTTAACATACACGGGGGTTAGGTAACAGAGATACAAGTGAATGTTAAAAATCCGTGTACTTTTGCTGCCCCCTCCCCATAAAAAAACCCTGGCCCCCCCATGTCCTTATTTACCGTATATACCTGTGTGTAGTTCGAGTTTTTAAGACCAAATTATTTGTCAAAAAATTGGGGGTCGACCTCTAAACGGGTAATAGTTTCGTTAGGTTGAAAAATATTTACCAGTAACTACCAGTAAACAATGGAAACGACGCACCAACGCACCACCAGCTGTGAGTGTCGGTACAGTCGCCAGGGCAGATGTCTTGCGTCATCATAGCTAGCCCAAAGTAGCCAAATGCATGGTATGGTATACACAGGACGATGTAAAACAAAGTATTCATTTGTTAAAGTTTATTTATAGATACTGTACATAAATTTTTGTTCATTACATTTGAAACATCAATCTTTGTTAATTAAATTTGATACAAAAGAAAACTACGATACCGTATTTTCATTAAAATATTACATCACAAGTATATTTTACCTTAACTGTGACTGAATGAATATATTCTCAGAAATAAATATGGAAATGTAATATTTTGGCTGAAATGACGTACATATTACTGTACAGTGGAAAGTGGGATAAAATTATGAAAACAATGACTTTCGCTTTCTTTCGTTGTTCAAAAGATTTTACCGTAATCGCTTTTCAAATGGTTTTCAGTTAAAAAACTGTTGTACTGTACTCGTACTGTATTACAATAATATTCTATCCTATCATTAGCCTTATAATCCCACAACTGAAAACCATTCGAAAAGCGATTACGGCAACATCTTTTGAACGAAAGAAAGAGAGAGAGTCATTGCTTGCGTCACAATTTTATCCCACTTTCCACTGTAATACGTACATCATTTCAGCAAAAATATTACATTTCTATGTTCTCAGAAATAAATGGTAGTTTTGTTGAAACGTAATGTACAGTATTTAATATTAAAATGCAAAAATAGCTATAAAAACAATTAATACACCCGAAATATACTGGCTGGCATCTCCACTCGTCCCTGCTCCTGCGTCCAAGGTCACCTCACCACTCCTCCCAACTCGCTCCCTCCGCACCGTCACTACTGCCGACAACAAACACAAATGTTTTGTGAATAACTGCACCTCCACTTCCTATGTACAGTACTTGTACTGAACTGTACTGTGCTGTGCATTTTTACAAACAATAAACATGGCAAGAAAAGCTATTAAAAAAAAGAGATAAGAATTTCACTTTACTGTACCGTACCTCTCCTCGGCGACAGGGCGGGGGTTATCGGGCTCATCGTCACTCAATTCCATAACAGGTGGTGAAGTGGGGGCGACTGTGGATTCAGCTGCTTCCTCACTGCCGCCAGTGATTGATGGTGTTAAATCTCTCCTTCGGTGATCAAAGAACATGGTGATGGGGAGTTGTTGTCTCTTTCTTTCATTTCTTCCATGATGTTTTTGTATGGAGCGAAAACGTCATCCATCCCTCGCATGAATTTCAGGGCACGCACCATGGAGGGGTCCATACTATAGGCCAGGTTTTTCAGTGCCTCAATATTCCTGGTCATCTCCCCCAACTTCTCCAACGTTATTTCTTGGTGCTCTTCCTCTTCCCCTTTCGCTTCCTCTTCCTTGCCTGAGTCTACTAACTCCTGTAGATCCTCCTCGGTCAGCTCAGTGTCGTGCTCTTCAATTAGCTCCCTAATCTCGTCCTCTGCCATGTCCTGGAAGCCTTCAGCAGCCACTTTCCTTGACAGTGCCAGGGTCTTTCTGAATATTTTCATTAAAATCCATCAAAATCATTTTCCTTGTCATCGTCTTAAGCACCAAACAGCTCCTCCCAGTCTTCTTGAACAGGGCTAGAGGGTACGTGTTTTTCGAATAGTTTTCAATTAAAAAAATGTTACAGCACATGTATATTTTACCTAAACTGTGCCTGAATGAATATATTCTCAGAAATAAATAGTAGTTTTGCTGAAACGTGATGTATTTCAATGTAAAATAGGATAAAATATATGACGAAAACAAAAGACTTTACCTAACCTTCCAATGTTCAAGAGATGTTACTCATTTTTTTTATTAGTTTTCGGTTAAAATACTGTTATATTACAATGATATTATATTCATACTGTGCTTGATATACTACATTCACGGAAATGTAATATTTTTGCTGAAATGACGTACGTATTACAGTGGAAAGTGGGATAAAATCGTGACGAAAACAATGACTTTCGCTTTCTTTCGTTCAAAAGATGTTACCGTAATCGCTTTTCGAATGGTTTTCAGTTAAAAAAACTGTTGCATCACAAGTGAATTAGGATAGAATATTATTGTAATACAACAGTTTTTTAACTGAAAACCATTCAAAAGCGATTACGGTAACATCTTTTGAACGAAAGAAAGCGAGTCATTGCTTTCGTCACTTTCCACTGTAATATGTACGTCATTTCAGCAAAATATTACATTTCCATATTCTCAGAAATAAATAGTAGTTTTGCTGAAACGTAATGCATTTCAATGTAAATTAGGATAAACTACATGAAAACAAAAGACTTTACCTAGCCTTCCGATGTTCAAGATATGTTACTCGTTTTTTTAGTAGTTTTCGGTTAAAATACTCTTATATTAGTGATATTCTATTCATACTGTGCTTGATATAATACATTCACGGAAATGTAATATTTTTGCAACTACAATGCTGATGTCAACACAAGCGTGGTTACAGCGAGACTGACTGAGTGAGGGAGAGCTATGCGTGTGTGTGTGAGGTTGCGGGAGCGGGCGGTGTCCCATGTTCAGTGCCGCGCTCGATTTGAATGTACTTCAATTACTTCAATGTACAGAATATTCCTCCGGCGGGGCAATTCGCGTATTTGCGAATCCGTGAATGCTAAACCCGCGTATGTGAAGGGCCGACTGTA
>NW_024711149.1:0-5610 GCF_018991925.1 Homarus americanus | reverse complement strand
ACACCCAGAGTATAGAGCGTTGTGTACAGTAAGTGAGCGAGGCCAGCAGTCACGTGTACAGCCAGGAGAGGAGGGAAGGCTACATCCGAGCTCAGGTGGTCAGCAGGGAGGTGATGAGTATAAACAGAAGCAAGAAAGACATGTTCTCTATGGTGTGCAGCAACACCGGGTCGTAGTAGTAAAACCGGTTTTTGTATTTGATGATTTTGTTTTCTAAAGGAATATTAAATTTAATAAATGTGTCAAGATCATTCATTTCACTATTCTGGATCATTTTCATCCTAATAAATTAACCTGATATATTTACTTTACTTTAAATAAGCTATTTAGTGGTGTTGGTAAAAGGGTGGGAATACTGAATTTTCATAAGATTTCAAGTTAAAATTTACCTAGCAAAAAATAAAAACTTTTCAAATCTGAAGATATCACATGATTCTGCACATAGAACTACATCATTAATACCATGGGCCGATTTTTCAAACTCAAAAAAAAAATTCGCCTCCGTATGACACACCCCACTACCAACTCAACCTTATCCAATATGTAGGTTTTAGCAGAAGGGGAGGGATTATAGGTAGGTATTTGTCATAGGATATAAGAGGTTGGGTTAAGGTATTTAATCATCAAGTGAAATCCACTAGTATGTCTAAATTTTCTAAATATAAAAATGTTTTCAATGTAATAATGGCAATAATAATTAATCTGTCATCTTTCTGCCATTAATATCTTGTACTGTATGCTGACAGCCTTGTACTGGCTTAATATTCTCTTTTAAATGTATTATAGGTACCGGTAAGTAACATCTCCATTAGCCGTAATCCCTCTTAACCAGAACTCTCCGATAGCCAGAATTGAAATTTGCTTGGAATTTTCTGGAGAATTCCGAGTTTTAGAACGATTTTCTAAGGGGCACATTTTCTGGAAAATTTTGAGAAAAATTTCCTGGTGCCTGGAAAATTCCAGGGATGAGATCTTTTCTGGGTTTGAGAGATGAAAGAATGCATTATTCTGGAAGATGTTGAGAAAATTCCAGTACCTGGAAAATTTACGGGATGAGTGATATTTTCCGGGTTTGAGAGATCATGTAATGCTCAATTTCCGGCTAACAGAGATATCAGAGATATCAATATCACTGTTAACGGCAGTACAGGTATATAATTCGTTGTGCAGGTATCCATTTTTTTTAATTTCATGAAAAATCCTCGAAAATCTGATCAAAAGCTTTATTACTGGATAGAGGTTGTCTCGTGGGTGGCGAAATGATCTCCGGAAGAATACTGTTGGGTTAACTCGCTCGTTTGCTGGTGCAGACGACACTTGGGGTGGTTGGACGGAGGTGATAACGGCAGCAACCCTCTCCGCCGCGGGCAGATTCAACCCAGCCGCCATACCGTCAGTATCTAGCTACCCTGCTGTCCGTCAAATTCTGGCTGTGATCTCATCATAGGTCCTGGACTCGTGGGCTGTGTTCCCAGACCTTCACCTATCAACTGCCAACTCTCTGGTCATCTACTACTACCGCATACCACGGCCATCAGTTCATCACATTCCGTCGGTGCCCCGGTGTTCTCCTGCCTTTTCAAGACGTTGCTGAGTGTGGAGTGAATGGACGCCTCCCTGCCCTGAGTGTGCATCACCGTGTTCCAGAACCTTCTCTCAGGCTACCGCTGGTGAAATATTTGTTCATTGTTTGATTCTACTAATTGTTGTTCCCCTATTGTTCGATTCATCAATTGTCGACTCCATTTATTGTTCTTCTGATCTAAATTAATTGCTGACCCTGCTATTTAATGATTCTTTAACTGTTTGCTCTAATAATTGTTTGACCTACCAGTTTGATGTCATGAGCGGTGCTTTATGAGCTTGCATATTTTTATAGTAAAGAGATGCCAATCTCAACGGTTGTTTGTTATTCCTCAGAAAACCATGGTCCTTGACTTTCCTTTATTAAGATCCTGATTAGCCTGGTAAGGGATTTCTATCCCTGAGTCCTAGGCCTTTACAAGTGGCGACCTTGCCAGGATTGTCTCTGACCTTTGGTTTCTGAGGTTTAACATTCGTTCCGGTGTTGTTGTAAGTCGCCGTGAGCGCGCCACCTTGCTGTCTGTGGCCCGGAAGCAAGTGTTGTTCAGTGGTTATCCCTTCCTTCTGTGTGCTAATTTTGTTGCTCTCCCTTGTACGTGGGGAAGTTAATTAGTGTTGGTTGGGGTGCACTGTGGATGCTGTCATAGCATTTTTGTTGTTGTTGTTTCACCTGGTGCGGTTTCGTTACCCTGAGGTGATTCAGCTGGGCTGGGTGCGGAACGAGGTTCCCTCCAGTCGGATCAAATCATTTACTGGTCTGATTGAGCCACTAGGTGATTTACCTTTGGCTATTTGCGGGGTAAGTTTTGTTTTTTCTTTGTTCTTGGCCTTTCGGATCATTATGTCTGCTTTTGAGGTGTGGAAAGGTCAAGCGGTGGCCCTGGGTCTGACAGGTAATGACATTGGTCAGTATGTGGTCACCCAACAGAATGCCGAGAGAGGAACGTCAGAGAGCGAGAGAGGAACGTCAGAAAGAGAGAGAGGTGGAGGAACGTCAGAAAGAGAGAGAGTTGGAGGAACGCCAGAAAGAGAGAGAGGAACGCCAGAAAGAGAAAGAAAGAGAGTTCGAATTAGCTAAGTTGCAGGCAGAAAAGGACCTAGAACTGGCTAGGATTAATGCTTCAAGTAGACCAGCCTCCTCTGGCCATATACAGGACAATGTGGTAAAACCCAGCTTGCCTGTGTACCGTGAAGGAGAAGACATCGCCTCCTACCTTGTTAGGTTTGAGCGGGTAGCTGATCTGCTTGGTGTAGCCCCTGATAGCTATGCTGTAAGGTTGGGTAGCCTACTGAGTGGTAAGCCGGTAGAAATTTACACGTCCCTGTCTGCCGACATCACCCGAGATTACTTCTTGTTGAAGCAAGCTCTCTTGCGAGGATTTTGCAAGACTTCTGACGGTTATCGTGCTGATTTTCGCAGAACGAAGATTAGAGAGGGAGAAACGTACCAGCAGTTTTCGATTCACCTGGGTCGTTTATTTCAACAATGGCTGGAGACATCAAGGGTTGAAGAAACCTTTGAGTCTCTCTCTAACTTCATGATATTAGATCAGTTTTTGTCTTCTCTACCTCCAGACTTGAGAATTTTCATCAAAGAACACCAGCCAGCGACGCTTGGAGAAGCTGTGCATCTTACCGACAACTGGGCGTCTGCTCGCAATGCCTACCCCAAGTCTTCCCCTCCTGTGGTGAAGATTGCGAAGCCTCCGTCCTCCGAGGAAGCATCCCCAGGAGTACACAGGAGTAGTCCACCAGCCGTGCGGTGTCACAGCTGCGGAGAAGAAGGGCACATTCGTTCTCGCTGTCCCAGGAATCCCCTCGCCTTCAAGACTGCTGACACTCATCAACCCAGCAACAAGGTCGGATTCTGTTTGGAGGACAGGAGCTGCCCCCGTTATTGTGTCAGTGGAACAATCAATGGGTCTAGGGCATCTACTTTCATCAAGGACACTGGTTGCTCGTGCATTATTGTCTCTGAAGAAGCCCTGCCTGACGCTGACATCTCCAGCTGCCCGAAGGTTAGTGTCGCCGATTATTTAGGTCGTGTTGACCAGTTCCCTGTTGTTAGGTGCTACCTGCGTTGCCCCTATTTCACTGGTTGGTCTAATGTGGTAAGAGCTCCCATTAAATGTGCAAGTGCCCTCATTGGTAATGTTCCCGGTGTTCGTGACCCTAACGACCCGGAAACGTTAAAACTCTCCTCGCCACCAGCACCAGTCTCCTCAGCACCAGTCCTCACGCCACCTGCTGACGACGACGACTCGCCACCTGCCGAGGTCGCCTCGCCACCCTCTCACGCCGCCACGCCTGCCGCCAAGGTCCAAGCTGTAGGGCCACGGACGGCGAAGGTGAAACGACCGCATCCCCTGATTCTGCCGAATTTGTTGCCACTGACTGTGACGCCCAAGGAGTTCGCCAAGCTTCAAGACTCGTGTGCCACTCTTAAGCGGGTAAGGGAGAAGGTGACTTCCGGGGAGGAGGATCAGGTGAGAGATGGGTCGGTTTATAAGTTTGTTTCTATTAATGGGGTGTTACACAGGTCTTGTTTCATCCAAGCGACCAGCTAAAGTAGGTCGGTTTTTACTTGTTGTCCCTGATGTTTGTCGTAGTAATATTCTCTCTGTAGCTCACAAGAGCTCTCTTGTAAGTCACTGTTCTCGTAGGAAAACTTATAGGAAGGTTGCTGATCAGTTTTACTGGCCAGGTATGGGAGCGGATATTAGAGCTTTTTGTAGGAGTTGTGATCAGTGCCCACGTATGTCCGCCAAGGGTAGAGTCCGTCCTGTTCCACTTGAACCCTTACCCGTCGTTGCAGAACCATCTTCTCGGGTAGCCATAGATTTTGTTGGACGATTCTCAGCTCCTTCCTCTAAGAAGCCTAAATTACATCAAGCTAATTTGTTAAAGCAATATAATTGCAGGACCCACATTGCTCGTGTCCTTGACGACGTCCCCAAGCTGGAGTTAGTCGAGGCACTACCCTGCAAGAGTTCCTGTGAAGTTCGGACGCCAGAGTCTGTTGATCTCGGTTGCCAGTTGCTGCCAACACCTGACGAGTTAGAAGAATCCTCTACGACTGGAAATAGGCCCAAACTTAAACTTGGACTGAAGTGGACCCCACGTGCAGTTCCTTGATACGGCCTTACGTTTTGGACATCAAGTTTCCACCTATTCTTTTCTATGACCTTTCTTTATTGTGCAATGTGTATTTAAGTATTTGTTGTAAGATGATTATGCTTTGTGTACTAATCTTAAGTTTAATCTACCTTACAGTAGATTTTTGTTGGGGGAGCAGTGTAAGGGCGGAAACGATCCTCCGGCTAGTTACCGCTGCTAACTCGCTCGTTTGCTGGTGCAGACGACCCTTGGGGTGGTTGGACGGAGGTGATAACGGCAGCGACTATCTCTGCCACGAGCAGATTCAACCCAGCCGCCATACCGTCAGTATCTAGCTACCCTGCTGTCCGTCAAATTATGGCTGTGATCTCATCATAGGTCCTGGACTCGTGGGCTGTGTTCCCAGACCTTCACCTATCAACTGCCAACTCTCTGGTCATCTACCACTACCGCATACCACGACCATCAGTTCATCACATTCTGTCGGTGCCCCGGTGTTCTCCTGCCTTTTCAAGACGTTGCTGAGTGTGGAGCGAAGTGGACGCTTCCCAGCCCTGAGTGTGCATCACCGCGTTCCAGAACCTTCCCCCAGGGCCACTGCCGTAGGAAATATTTGTTCATTGTTTGATTCCATTAATTGCTGACTCCCTTTATTGTTCGATTCTATCAATTGTTGACTCCATTTAATTGTTTGATTCAATTAATTGCTGACTCCCATTATTTGTTTGATTCCTTTAATTGTTTGCTTCCATTAATTATTTGACTCCCGTAATTATTTGATGTTTGTTGAGTGGTGTCAGAGTTTTGTGTTATATTTTTATAGTAAAGAGATGCCAATCTCTAACGGTTGTTTGTTATTCCTCGGAAAACCATGGTCCTTGACTTTCCTTTATTAAGATCCTGATTAGC
>NW_024711148.1:0-2712 GCF_018991925.1 Homarus americanus | reverse complement strand
CTGATGTGCTTCGTTCAGTTACGTAATTACTCTCCTCAGCCTCCCAGGTACACCTCAGAAACTCCTACATGCACCTCTGACAGTCCAAGGGACATCTCAGGCCTAGTTACACCTCTGAAACTCCCAGGTCTCGTGACACTCGTGGCACTCGTCTGAAACTCCATGGTGCTCCTCCTACACTCCCAGGTACATCGAACACTCCCAGGTACATCTCTGACCTCCTAGGTACATCTCCAGCCTCCCAGGTACTCGCTGACACTCCGTGGCACTCGTCTGACACTCCATGGTACTCCTCCTACCACTCCCAGGTACACCTCAGACACTCATAGGTACCACCTCTGACACTCACTAGTACTCCTGTGACACTCCCAGGTACACCCCAGACACTCCCAGGTGCACCTCTGACACTGCCAGGTACACCTCAGCCACTGCCAGGTACACCTCAGACACTGCCAGGTGCACCTCAGACACTCTCAGGTACACCTCCAGACCTCCTCCAGAACACCTCTGACCTCCCAGGTACACCTCTGACCTCCTAGGTACACCTCTGGCCTCCCAGGTACCTCCTCTGCCTCCCAGGTACACCTCTGGCTCTCCCAGGTACTCCTCTGACACTGCCAGGTACCTCAGACACTGCCAGGTGCACCTCCAGACACTGCCAGGTACACCTCAGACACTCTCAGGTACCCTCAGACACTCCCTGGTACACCTCTGGCCTCCCAGGTACCTCCTGACACTCCCTAGGCACCTCTGACCTCCCAGGTACACCCCTCTGTGCTCCCAGGTACACCTCTGACAATCCCAGGTACTCCTCCTGACACTCCGTGGTACTCCTCCTGACACTCGTGGTACTCCACTGACCTCCCACGTACACCACAGACACTCCTAGGTACACCTCAGGCACTCCATGTGCACCTCAGTTTTCCAGGTACCTCTGACACTCCTCAGTTACACCTCTGACCTCCCAGGTACACCTCTGACACTCCCAGGTACACCTTGAGCACTCCGTACACCTTTGACACTCTGGGTATGCCTCTGGCACTCCCAGGTCACTTCTGACACTCCCAGGTACACCTCAGACACTCCCAGGTGCTCCTCTGACACTGCCAGGTACACCTGTTGCTGCCAGGTACACCTCCAGACATGCCTCCAGGTACATGAACACTCCCAGGTACACCTCAGACACTCCCTGGGTACACCTCTGACCTCCCAGGTACACTGAGACTCCAGGTACACCTTGACACTCCCAGGTACACCTCAGACACTCCCAGGTGCACACCCTGTGCTCCCAGTACACTTCTGACACTCCCAGGCACACCTCTGACACTCCTGGTACACCTCCAGACACTCCCAGGTACACCTCCCTGACACTCCCAGGGTACACCTCTGACTCCCCAGGTACCTGACACTCCCAGGTACACCTATGACACTTTCAGGTACTCCTCTGACCTCCTGGTACATCTCAGCCTCCCAGGTACACCTCCAGACACTCCCAGTGCACTCCGACCTCCCAGGCACCTCCTGACACTCCAGTACCTCCAGGCTCCTAGGTACACCCCTGGCACTCCCGTGCCTCTCACCACTCCCAGGTACACCTCTCCTCCCAGGTACACCTCCGACACTCCAGGTACACCTCTAGCACTCCCAGGTACTCCTGACCTCCCAGGTCACCTCAGACGCCTCCCAGGTACACCTCTGATGCTCCCAGGTAGCCATCAGCACTCCCAGGTACACCACTGACACTCCAGGTGCACCACTGGCTTCCAGGTACCTCCAGACACTCCCAGGTACACCTCCGATACTCCCAGGTACACCTCCGACACTCTCAGGTACACCTCTGACCTCCCAGGTACCTCAGACACTCCCAGGTACCTCCGACACTCCCAGGTAAACCTCCTGACACTCCCAGGTCACCTCTGGCCTCCCAGGTACACCTCTGACCTCCCAGGTACCTCCGGCACTCCCAGGTACACCTCCGGCACTCCCAGGTACACTTCTGAGCACTCCCAGGTACACCTCAGGCACTCCTGGTACACCTCAGACACTCCCAGGTCCTCAGGCACTCGCCAGGTGCACCTCAGACTCTCCCAGGTCACACCTTGCTGCCAGGTACACCTCCAGAACCGTGGTACACCTCAGACACTCCCAGGTACTCCTCAGACACTCCCAGATAGCCTCAGACACTCCCAGGTACACCTCCGACCTCCCAGGTACACCCAGACACTCCCAGGTACACCTCAGACACTCCTAGGTGCCTCAGACACTCCCAGGTGCACCCTCTGACCTCCCAGGTACACCTCCTGACACTCCCAGGTACACCTCAGACACTCCCAGGTACACCTCAGACATTCCTAGGTACACCTCTGACACTCCCAGGTACCTCTACCCAACCTCCCAGGTACACCTCTGACACTCCAAGGTACCTCAGACACTCCTAGGTACACCCTCTGACACTCCCTGGTACTCCTCTGACACTCCCAGGTACACCTCTGACCTCCCAGGTACACCTCAGACACTCCCTAGGTACACCTCAGACACTCCCAGGTACCTCCCCAACCTCCCAGGTACACCTCTGAACGCCAGGTACACCTCAGACACTCTCAGGTAAACGTCTGACACTCCCAGTACACCTCTCCCACTCCCAGGTACACCTCAGACACTCCCAGGTACACCTCTGGCCTGCCAGGTACACCTCATGACCTGCCAGGTATG
>NW_024711147.1:0-6983 GCF_018991925.1 Homarus americanus | reverse complement strand
AAGTTACGTATTGCTTGGAATGGTTTCCTCAAGTCTTGCTGCCAAACAGACTCAGCCAAATTAGCCCAGTTGCTGGGTAACTCAGGTGGAGGGCGAGGGCTATTTTGAAGGGAGGGTGGCCAGGAGGAGGTCCAAGGTTCTGATAACCTACTTAGGAATGTGTAAAACAGGTAAATGTGGGCTACTTGACACTGTTTTGTACAGCTACTTGTCCTGAGCGTCTACTTCACTTTCGGATTCTGCTATAGCACGCTAAGTTTCTTTCACTTTTTTTTGCTGCTGATAGGTTAGTCTTTTTCATGTTCATTGTGTACACATTTATAAATCAAATCCAGATTGGGTGTTTAGGGAAACGACAGTGTTGTTAACAATGGGGATTAAAGGCCATTGTCAATACTGCAGACAAACAAGATAACATGATACAAGAATAGACGAACTTAGCTGTCTCGTCTCATCCACCATCTCATTATTGACAGGCCTCTTTCATTCATACTGCACAGTGACCTCCCTGACATCACAGGTTATCAGGAACAACTTTTCTTTAATATACAGTATATAAAACGAAGCATTGTTCCTCTGTTTGTCTGTTCACACAACAGCTACAGTTCTGAAGATAGAGCTGATATATCATAAATAAACGGTATACATCCACCCCAAAAAAGTTTAACCTATTGTCCACCTCCACCACCATAAGCAGAAACACTAAGATATCTCATATTTTTTCAATAAAAACTAAATCTGACAGACTCATGTAAATTGCCCCGAGAATGATCACGAACATTTAAAGTAGAGAGAAGTCTAACATGAGGAATTATTTGTTATATTTGATTTAGAACAACAGGCCAGTAAAACCCAAAACATTAAGTTTCAAAAATCAAATTCAATATCAAAATCCTGTTGAAATAAATATATGAAAATTATACTTGAAAAATAAAATAAAAAACAGTAAAATAATTTATCTAAAAAATATAGAAAAACGACACCAAACATCAGCTTTTGTAAAAATGAAAAGTGATGTTGTGAAACCTGACATTAGCAGGTGAGAGATAGCTGGGGGCAAAACAAAGACGGGAGCACGGGGTGTGACGACTTGGTCATATCACAGACAAGAGCTTTTCTCCTCAAATACCTGTGCTGTAACTCTCGTCAGCTGCACTAACACTTACTAACATAGAGAGCATTGAGTTATTCATTGGGTTTTACTTTGCATGTAGTTAATTTAGCAATAGACAGATATATACTATAAACTAATTCTCTTAATTTAGGGTGGGGATAAGGCTGTACCATTCGGGTTAATTTTACTTAAGAATAAACCCGAACACCTGAAGTACCCTAAGACAGTATTTCTATATTTGTCTTTGCTTATATAATACCCAGATCGTCTGTATTTGTACTGAAACAACATTGATCAAAAGCCTTTTTGTGATGTGAAATGTCAGAGATCCAACACACACCCTCCAGAGATGATTTGAAAAACAATTGACAGATTCGGTTTACGGAGTTTACCCCATGGTAGTGGCCATCATGGAGGAGCTCCCTCGGTTAAAACCAAACGATACACTACATAAATGCCTACGTGGTAAATAATGCCCTTAAATATACAACCATAACCCAGGCACAGTGAACTCCATTACCGTTAACCAGTGATCAACCTTAACTAACTGTTGGGGAATAATCTAATAAATCACTATATATTTATTAAGATAAATGTAATTAGCTCACAAAATAATTACGCGGTAAATATCATTGATTGGCACCCTAGTGTCCCCAAGAAGCGCAGGCACCGAGGTCAGTGCAGGAGGCAGGTATATAAGCTAGCGCGACACCGTCTGAAAGGTCAGTGCGCGAAGTTGGTCCGAGTGGTGGTGTGAACCAGCGGACTTGAAAGCATCATGGTACCAGTGGTAAGTCGGCGTCCAGTCCCTGCTCTTACTCATCACCTATGTACTAACTCATGATGCATCCTGGATAAAAGTTGAAGAAAAGTACTAATCTTGGAGGCTGAAGTATACATGAAACAAAACAAGAATCAACGTGTTTTGAACGTGTTTTTGGTGCTCAGCTCCTACAAGAACCCGTAAAAGACCACTCAGTTGTGAATTACTTTAAATGAATGACGTTAACTTATGTAAGTTGTGAAATGTGGTCTGTCTGGCGGCTTGAACACGTGTTACAAAGCTCAGGTCATGACTAGGTTACTCGAGCTGGTGGAGGATCGTTAGTTCAGGTCGTTTGTCTTGTACCCAGAGAGAGATGATCACTGCTGTTATTAAATCATCAATAATTCCTGTAATTCTTACCGGGTCAACGATTTATCAATAGTTCCCCAAGAATTATAATAATTTAGAGCTCATTATCTCACTTACTGATGATCTAATTTGGATAATGTATGATTAGTGATTGTAATACCAATTGGAAGTTAATAGCACAAGTTATCATTAGTTTAATTGCTATATTATTCCCGCTATTAATAATATGTTTACAATATAATTATCGAAGACAAATATTATCCACAGTCTGCATACTAAAGCAAACAGTAATATTGATGTTCATTATTCAGTTCTATTTATCCATACCAGAAATTAATAGCAAGTTAATTATCCACTAAATTAACAAAGGAAATAGTCAAAATTAACAAAAATTAGAAGGTAATACTTGGACGTTAATGTACAGTACAAGTTAATGGTACAGTACAGGTTAATGGTACAGTACAAGTTAATGGTACAGCAAGTTAATGGTACATAAGCTAATGGCACAGTATAAGCACGACAGTACAAGTTAATGGCATAGTACAAGTTAATGGCACAGTACAAGTTAATGGTACAGCACAAGTTAATACAAATCTCACTATTACAGTTCACGTTACCCAAGTTAATAGTTAGTGGTTGACAGTTGACTTCAATTTCCACCCCCCAAAAAAAAACACGTAACTACGACGAAAATTACGAGCTCGTTAAGTGGTGATGGTTATCCTAATAATTTCGTTAAACCATCAGAGTTATCCATACTGGTAGTTATCGATCCACCACCAGTTATCTTAGACACTGTAACCCGTGTAATTTATTTCCTGTTGTGTGTGTGTGTGTGTGTGTGTGTGTGTGTGCACGGACGCAGTACAACTTAATGTTAAGTGATGTTGTTCAGTATGTTCCACTTATACAGTCACCAGTACAGTGCTGTAGTTGGCAGGGTACTGTAATGTTTTTGTGTCGAAAAGGAGAGTGTGGGGGGGGCTTAAAGGTGACTCAGTATCTCAGGTAGAAACTCTCAATCGTGGTGAAAATAACCTGTAATTATGATCAACACACAAACACACACAAACACACTCAGACACACTCAACACAAAAATACACTCAACCCACACAAACACACTCAACCCACACAAACACACTAACCCACAAACACACACTCAACCCACACAAACACACTCAACCAAACACAACCCACAAAACACACTCACCCACATAACACACTCACCACACAAACACACTCAACCCACATAACACACTCAACCCACACAAACACACTCAACCCACACAAACACACTCAACCCCACACAAACACACTCAGAACCCACACAAACACACTCAGAACCCACACAACACACTAACCCACACAACACACTCAGAACCCACACAAACGCATTCAGAACCCACACAACACACTAGAACCCACACAAACACACCTTGCACACACTCCAGAACCCACACAACACACTCAGAACCCCACATAAGTAATCAAGTCACTGACGTTTTAAAATGCTTCAGCTTCTCATAAGATTTCTTAGATATAGTTCACCACAAAACGTTCACTACTATACCACCTGAGCTGCACGTTTGACCTTGTCCCATGACTGCCGTGATCTGGAGGAGTTTGTGGCATGATGCTGCAAATCCAATTCACCAAAAACGCAATAATTCCACCACACTGAGGATAATACCGGTAACTGAATAGGTAATAGGTATTTTGATTAGGCTGGTCAGGGAAGTGGTAGAGGGAGGAATGAGGAAGATAAATACAGAAGGAGACAGAAAACAAAAAATCCTTCTTTCTTTCCCCATAAAACCACACACACGATACAAAGCTGATGACCAGAAGTATCGCTGTAGTTGGCCCCCAAACTCTATAAACAGAAGCTAGATAAATTATTTTGGCCCTAATCAAAGGTTAACAAATAATAATAATAAAAATAAGTATGGATCTAATCTGTAAACACGTTGGTCCAAACTCTTAATGTCAAGTACTCTGTGATATTTAAATGCCAAGTTCTTAATGTCGGAAGTTAGTTATATCACCTAACCTAACCTAACCTAACCAACCTCCAATCTTAACCTAACTTAATCTAACCTAACGTATCCTAACCTAATCCTTCATTGTTACTATGCTAAAAAGAACACAGGTATGTAAAGGTGTTTATTCCCATTCATTCCTAATTAACGTTACCTGGGGTATAATAGTCTTGACGGTGTATAGTTCAGGTACAGTATATATCAAGTTCTTGTTCGTGTTATTTATATTCGAGTCAAAACTAAAATGTCAACACCCGGATGTGGAATTTAGACAGCATGAATTGTCGTAGTAAAAACCCGGATTTGTTTAAGTTAGGTTAGGTTATGTATGTTAGGTTAGGCTAGGTTAGATTAAGGTATGTTAGATTAGCTTAAAGGTATCAGGATAACAGCCTCAGGCACTATAATTACAAGGTGTACTGCATAACGCTGTCTTGATTAAGGTTATTGGCTCATCTCTATCACCCTGTTAAATTCTGTGACTCAGAACTTTTATAAAACTGTCTTCTTGTAATAAATTAATAAACATACGAGTCAACGTTAAATTAATTGCTAGTTATAATTATTTATGCATCACACAAGGACAGGCAGAAGGTGAGAGTTGGAAAGATGTGATAAACTAAAGCTTCATAGAGTCTCCACCATGAGGCCACATAGCACCAGTCATTAAGTATTGTAATGGGTTATATCGTCTATGAATAACCCGTAATAAGAATAGATGCATAGAGGTAAGAACCACGAACAATCTTGTGGGTCCATAACCAAAAACGATGATAAATGTCAGAGGAAGAAAAAAAAAGAGGGTAATAAGCTAACTTGTCCAGCTAAAGTAAGAAGCTAACCTGTCCGCTAAACCTATAACTTGTCGACACAGCCCCGAATAAAACTGACTTGGTTCACCTTCACTCTTAACTATGAAACTGAGAGTAAGAACCAAGGGACTGATCAACTCACTGCCTCACACGTTCTGCATAAAGTACAGATATTCAAGAATCGTTTTTTTTTAACACTTTCGTTCGTTATATCTGAGGAGGTCTAAAATATTTCGACAATGATAACTTCAACCTTTAAATATCATACTAAATAATAATCAAAATGTCACAATGATCTGTATATTACCGATTTAACTGACGAAACTTACACCTGGAGAAATCAGTGTTTACTTTTTCTCCTGAGTTAAGACCTGCGTATTTTGTAGACTGGCATTTATTAAACTAATTGATTAACTTCCTCCAAAACTTGAAGATCTGAATTTTGGAATACATAGTACAAATGGTAGGAAGTTCTGTGATAGATTAGACGTGGATCAGAAGTTAAAAACAATGGGTAGGTATTTTAACCGGATACAACACATTTAACAGAATGACCAATAAAAACTACATTTCCTGCTCTTATACAAGCTAACCCACAGCAGCCGTTAGGAAGGTTTATCATGCATCTAGGTTATGTTAATTCAGGTTTGCACACACATAATACCAACACGGATGATGTATATGAGTTATAGACAGATTTACATCGTTGAGTAAGCATTTGGTGTCTCAAGTTCCACCTGGATAGGCACCACCCATCTTGCACAGTTCTTGCCTTACTTAACCAGCGTGACCATGGTGGACGATCGTGGCCGTAAAGATGTTAAGCCTAACGACTTTTGTCCATAAAAAATTTCCATCATTGCCACAATACTGGTAATGAAGTCACGGTCGAGTAGTGGAGTGTATCTCATTCATAACTCTAAACCTTGAATAATGTTAACTAATGCCCGGTATTACAGCTAATATTGACAGCACAGAGCGAGCAGTGTGTTCCTGTTAGGTGTAGTACTTTATGTGCTTGCTGTTCTCTGGTATATTACTCTCCCTCTCTCTCTTCTTCAAATTATTCCCTCAGTGTACTTGTCTGCCTATCCTTACCTCCCGCCATTCCTTCTCTCCCAGCACCGCCAGACCACAGCCTCACACTGCAAGGCAGTGATAGATTACCGGGTTCATTCTCCTTCATCCGGATTTTGTGTTTTATCAAGAATATGGCGTCAGAATTCAGATTTCAAGATAATGTCTCCAGATTTTTCTTTTGTGGAGTTTTTCTTTTTGTTTTTTCTTTTTTTAAGACCCGTGAGAATAATGGACTGAATTCTCTTTATAAATTGATTACACTCTTACACACGTACAGGCACATGTACACATTAAACACACACCCACACAACACACACACCCACACACACACACACACACACACACACACACACACACACACACACACACACACACACACACACACACACACACACACACACACACACACACACACACACACACACACACACACACACACACACACACACACACACACCTGTGGGCCAGACATCACCCCACACAGTAGTGGCAGCTCTACACACAAAGCAACAGTCCTGCACCACAACGCCATTAACAATGGACGCCACAACAGAAAAAATGAAAAACAGTTCTTGCTAATGCCGCGCTTGACAGGTGTGTGTGTGTGTGTGTGTGTGTAAATATGTGTGTTTGTGTGTAATGTGTGTAAATGTGTGTAGGTGTGTTGTGTGTTTGTGTGTGTGTAAATACGACTCAGTATAAATACCGCCCTTACCTCCGGGTTGAGCTTAAGTTGCTCGTGTTTGAAGTTTTGTGAGATCAGAAGTGTTTTTTGTGTTGCTATCTCAGGTTGGTCTAGACT
>NW_024711146.1:0-15655 GCF_018991925.1 Homarus americanus | reverse complement strand
GAACAGGGAACGCTACCTGTGGACCACCAGAACACTAAAAGCAGTCCTACACTCCGTTATATTTCACACAAAGCCTGTTGAATGAACTTATGGCGCCATGAACCTCTAAAGGGGATCACCCGTGCCGCTAAGGTGATCAGAGCAATGTTTTACGAAATCCGGCTTCGAAACACGAGTATTCTCATATATTTCATTAGCGCAATAAAGCACGCGGACTTCTAGATATAATCAACACCTCAGCCCACCATGATTCGAAACCACGATCTTATAATTGTGACCTGGGAACGCTACCTCTGGGCCACCAGGACACTAAAAGCAGT
This sequence comes from Homarus americanus, assembly GCF_018991925.1. Taxonomy (NCBI): domain Eukaryota; kingdom Metazoa; phylum Arthropoda; class Malacostraca; order Decapoda; family Nephropidae; genus Homarus; species Homarus americanus. The sequence goes on along the minus strand of NW_024711146.1, from coordinate 15,335 downwards.
CCTAGACGCTGTTATATTTCACACAAAGCCTGTTCAACGAGCTTATAGCGCCGTGAACCTCTAATGGGGACCACCCGTGCCACTTAGGTGTTCAGAGTAACGTTTTACCAAATGCGGCTTCGAAACACGAGGATCCAAATATATTTCATTAACCCAATAAAGCACTCGGACTTCTACATATAATCAACACCTCACCCCACCAGGGTTCGAACCCACGATCATATAATTGTGACCGGGGAACGCTACCTCTGGGCCACCAGGACACTAAAAGCAATCCTAGACTCTGTTATATTTCACACAAAGCCTGTTCAATGAGCTTATGGCGCCGTGAACCTCTAATGGGGACCACCCGTGCCGCTTAGGTGATCAGAGCAACGTTTTACCAAATCCGGCTTCGAAACACGAGGATCGATATATATTTCATAAGGCTAATAAAGCACGCAGATTTTAACATATAATCAACACCTCACCCCACCAGGATTCGAACCTACGATCTTAAAATTGTGACCGGGGAACGCTACCTCTGGGCCACCAGGACAATAAAAGCAGTCCAAGTCTCTACTATATTTCACACAAAGCCTGTTCAACGACCTTATGGCTCCATGAACCTCAAATGGGGACCACCTGTGCCGCTTAGGTGATCAGAGCAACGTTTTACCAAATCCGGCTTCGAAACACGTGGATCCATATATATTTCATCAGCCCAATAAAGCACGCAGACTTCTACATATAATCAACACCTCACCCCACCAGGATTTGAACCCACGATCTTATAATTGTGACCGGGGAATGCTACCTTTGGGCCACTAGGACAATAAAAGCAGTCCTAGAATCTGCTATATTTCACACAAAGCCTGTTCAACGAGCTTATGGCGCTGTGAACCACTATAGGGGACCACCCGTGCCGCTTAGATGATCAGAGCAACGTTTTACCAAATGCTGCTTCGAAACACGAGGATCCATATATATTTCATTAGCCCAATAAAGAACGCGGACTTCTTCATATAATCAATACCTCACCCCACCAGGATTCGAACCCACGATCTTCTAATTCAGACCGGGAACGCTACTTCTGGGCCACCAGGACACTAAAAGCAGTCCTAGACTCTGCTGGTGTTTCACACAGCCTGTTCAATCTAGCTTTTGGACGTACTGAACCTCTAATAAAATCACCCGTACGCTTAGGGTGGTCAGAGTAACGCTTACCAAATGCGTCAAACACGAGATCCATATATTTATTAGCCCAATAAAGCACGCTGGACTTCTACATATAATCAACACCTCACCCCACCAGGATTTGAACCCACGATCTTATAATTGTGACCGGGGGACGCTACCTCTGGGCCACCAGGAACAATAAAAGCAGTCCTAGACTCTGCTATATTTCACACAAAGCCTGTTCAACGAGCTTAAGGCACCGTAAACCTCTAATGAGGACCACCCGTGCCACTTAGGTGTTCAGAGTAACGTTTTACCAAATGCGGCTTCGAAACACGAGGATCCAAATATATTTCATTAACCCAATAAGGCACTCGGACTTCTACATACAATCAACACCTCACCCCACCAGGGTACGAACCCACGATCTTATAATTGTGACCGGGGAACGCTACCTCTGGGCCACCAGGACACTAAAAGCAATCATAGACTCTGTTATATTTCACACAAAGCCTGTTCAATGAGCTTATGGCGCCGTGAACCTCTAATGGGGACCAACCGTGCTGCTTAGGTGATCAGAGCAACGGTTTACCAAATCCGGCTTCGAAACACGAGGATCGATATATATTTCATTAGGCTAATAAAGCACGCAGATTTTAACATATATATCAACACCTCACCCCACCAGGATTCGAACCTACGATCTTAAAATTGTGACCGGGGAACGCTACCTCTGGGCCACCAGGACACTAAAAGCAGTCCTAGACTCTGCAATATTTCACACAAAGCCTGTTGAATGAGCTTATGATGCTGTGAACGTCTAATGGGGACCACCCGTGCCACTTAGGTGATCAGAGCAACGTTTTACCAAATCCGGCTTCGAAACACGAGGATCCATATCTATTTTATTAGCCCAATAAAGCACGCGGATTTCTACATATAATTAACACCTCAGCCCACCAGGATTCGAACCCACGATCTTATAATTGTCACCAGGGAATGCTACCTGTGGACCACCAGGACACTAAAAGCAGTCCTAGACTCTGCTATATTTCACACAAAGCCTGTTCAACGAGCTTATGGCGCTGTGAACCACTATAGGGGACCACCCGTGCCGCTTAGATGATCAGAGCAACGTTTTACCAAATCCGGCTTCGATACACGAGGATCCATATATATTTCATTAGCCCAATAAAGCACGCGGACTTCTTCATATAATTAACACCTCACCCCACCAGGATTCGAACCCACGATCTTCTAATTGTGACCGGGAAACGCTACCTCTGGGCCACCAGGACACTAAAAGCAGTCCTAGACTCTGCTATGTTTCACACAAAGCCTGTTCAACGAGCTTTTGGCGCCGTGAACCTCTAATGGGGACCACCCGTGCCGCTTAGGTGGTCAGAGCAACGTTTTACCAAATGCTGCTTCGAAACACGAGGATCCATATATATTTCATTAGCCCAATAAAGCACGCGGACTTCTACATATAATCAACACCTCACCCCACCAGGATTTGAACCCACAATCTTATATTTGTGACCGGGGGACGCTACCTCTGGGCCACCAGGAACAATAAAAGCAGTCCTAGACTCTGCTATATTTCACACAAAGCCTGTTGAATGAGCTTATGGCGCCGTGAACCTCTAATGGGGACCACCCGTGCCGCTTAGGTGTTCAGAGTAACGTTTTACCAAATCCGGCTTCGAAACACGAGGATCCATATCTATTTTATTAGCCCAATAAAGCACGCAGATTTCTACATATAATTAACACCTCACCCCACCAGGATTCGAACCCACGATCTTATAATTGTGGCCGAGGAACGCTACCTCTGGGCCACCAGGACACTAAAAGCAGTCGTAGATGCTGTTATATTTCACACAAAGCCTTTTCAATGAGCTTATGGCGCCGTGAACCTCTAATGGGGACCACCTGTGCCACTAAGGTGATCAGAGCAACGTTTTACCAAATCAGGCTTCAAAACAGGAGGATCCATATTTATTTCATTAGTCCAATAAAGCACGTGAACTTCTACATATAATCACCACCTCACCCCACCAGGATTCGAACCCACGATCTTATAATTGTGACAGGAGAACGCTACCTCTGAGCCACCAGGACCATAAAAGCAGTCCTAGACTCTGCTATATTTCACACAAAGCCTGTTCAACGAGCTTATGGCGTTGTGAACCTCTAATGGGGACCACCAGTGCCGCTTAGGTGTTCAGAGCAACGTTTTACCAAATCCAGCTTCGAAACACGAGGATCCATATATATTTCATTAGCCCAAAAGAGCACGCGGACTTCTACATATAATCAACACCTCACCCCACCAGGATTCAAACCCAAAATCTTATAATTGTGACCTCGGAACGCTACATGTGGATCACCAGGACACTAAAAGCAGTCCTTGACTCTGTTATATTTCACACAAAGCGTCTTCAACGAGCTTATGGCGCCGTGAACCTCTAATGAGGACCACCAGTGCCGCTTAGATGTTCAGAGTAACGTTTTACTAAATCCGGCTTCGAAACACGAGGATCCATATCTATTTCATTAGCCCAATAATGCACACGGACTTCTAAATATAATCAACACCTCACCCCACCAGCATTCAAACCCATGATCTTATAATTGTGACCGGGGAACGCTACCTCTGGGCCACCAGGACACTAAAAGCAGTCCTAGACGCTGTAATATTTCACCCAAAGCCTGTTGAACGAGCTTATGGCGCCGTGAACCTCTAATGGGGACCACCCGTGCCGCTTAGGTGATCAGAGCAACGTTTTACCAAGTCCGGCTTCGAAAAACGAGGATCCATATATATTTCATTAGCCCAATAAAGCACGCTGACTTCTACATATAATCAACACCTCACCCAACCAGGATTCAAACGCAAAATCTTATAATTGTGACCAGGGAATGCTACCTGTGGACCACCAGGACACTAAAAGCAGTCCTAGACTCTGTTGTATTTCACGCAAAGCCTGTTCAACGAGCTTATGGCGCCGTGAACCTCTACTCAGGACCACCAGTGACTCTTAGGTGTTCAGAGCAACGTTTTACCAAATCCGGCTTCGAAACACGAGGATCCATATATATTTCATTAGCCCAATAAAGCACGCGGACTTCTCCATATAATCAACACCTCACCCCACCAGGATTCGAACCCACGATCTTATAATTGTGACAGGGGAACGCTACCTCTGGGCCACCAGGACACTAAAAGCAGTCCTAGACTCTATTATATTTCACACAAATCCTGTTGAATGAGCTTATGGCGCCGTGAACCTCTAATGGGGACCACCCGTGCCGCTTAGGTGATCAGAGCAATGTTTTACCAAATCCGGCTTCGAAACACGAGGATCCATATATATTTCATTAGCCCAATAAAGCACGCGGACTTCTACATATAATCAACACCTCAACCCACCAGGATTTGTACCCACGATCAAATAATTGTGACTGGGGAACGCTACCTCTGGACCACCAGGACACTAGAAGCAGTCCTAGACTCTGCTATATTTCACACAAAGCCTGTTGAATGAGCTTATGGTGCCGTGAACGTCTAATGGGGACCACCCGTGCCACTTAGGTGATCAGAGCAACGTTTTACCAAATCCGGCTTCGAAACACGAGGATCCATATCTATTTTATTAGCCCAATAAAGCACGCGTACTTCTACATATAATCAACACCTCACCCCCACCAGGATTCTAAACAACGATCTTATAATTGTGAACAGGGAACGCTACCTGTGGACCACCAGAACACTAAAAGCAGTCCTACACTCTGTTATATTTCACACAAAGCCTGTTGAATGAACTTATGGCGCCATGAACCTCTAAACGGGATCACCCGTGCCGCTAAGGTGATCAGAGCAATGTTTTACGAAATCCGGCTTCGAAACACGAGTATCCTTATATATATCATTAGCGCAATAAAGCACGCGGACTTCTAGATATAATCAACACCTCACCCCACCATGATTCGAAACCACGATCTTATAATTGTGACCAGGGAACGCTACCTCTGGGCCACCAGGACACTAAAAGCAGTCCTAGACGCTGTTATATTTCACACAAAGCCTGTTCAACGAGCTTATAGCGCCGTGAACCTCTAATGGGGACCACCCGTGCCACTTAGGTGTTCAGAGTAACGTTTTACCAAATGCGGCTTCGAAACACGAGGATCCAAATATATTTCATTAACCCAATAAAGCACTCGGACTTCTACATATAATCAACACCTCACCCCACCAGGGTTCGAACCCACGATTTTATAATTGTGACCGGGGAACGCTACCTCTGGGCCACCAGGACACTAAAAGCAATCCTAGACTCTGTTATATTTCACACAAAGCCTGTTCAATGAGCTTATGGCGCCGTGAACCTCTAATGGGGACCACCCGTGCCGCTTAGGTGATCAGAGCAACGTTTTACCAAATCCTGCTTCGAAACACGAGGATCGATATATATTTCATTAGCCCAATATAGCACGCGTACTTCTACATATAATCAACACCTCACCCCACCAGGATTCAAACCCAAAATCTTATAATTGTGACCAGGGAATGCTACCTGTGGATCACCAGGACACTAAAAGCAGTCCTAGACTCAGCTATTTTTCAAACAAAGCCTGTTCAACGAGCTTATGGCGCCGTGAATCTCTATAGAGGACCACCAGTGCCGCATAGGTGTTCAGAATAACGTTTTACCAAATCCGGCTTCGAAACACGAGGATCCATATATATTTCATCAGCCCAATAAAGCACGCAGACTTCTACATATAATCAACACCTCACCCCACCAGGATTTGAACCCACGATCTTATAATTGTGACCGGGGAATGCTAATTCTGGGCCACTATGACAATAAAAGCAGTCCTAGAATCTGCTATATTTCACACAAAGCCTGTTCAACGAGCTTATGGCGCTGTGAACCACTATAGGGGACCACCCGTGCCGCTTAGGTGATCAGAGCAACGTTTTACCAAATGCGGCTTCGAAACACGAGGATCCATATATATTTCATTAGCCCAATAAAGCACGCGGACTTCTTCATATAATCAACACCTCACCCCACCAGGATTCGAACCCACGATCTTATAATTGTGACCGGGGAACGCTACCTCTGGGCCACCAGGACACTAAAAGCAGTCCTAGACTCTGCTATATTTCACACAAAGCCTGTTCAACGAGCTTTTGGCGCCGTGAACCTCTAATGGGGACCACCCGTGCCGCTTAGGTGGTCAGAGCAACGTTTTACCAAATGCGGCTTCGAAACACGAGGATCCATATATATTTCATTAGCCCAATATAGCACGCGGACTTCTACATATAATCAACACCTCACCCCACCAGGATTTGAACCCACGATCTTATAATTGTGACCGGGGGACGCTACCTCTGGGCCACCAGGAACAATAAAAGCAGTCCTAGACTCTGCTATATTTCACACAAAGCCTGTTCAACGAGCTTAAGGCACCGTAAACCTCTAATGAGGACCACCAGTGACTCTTAGGTGTTCAGAGCAACGTTTTACCAAATCCGGCTTCGAAACACGAGGATCCATATATATTTCATTAGCCCAATAAAGCACGCGGACTTCTCCATATAATCAACACCTCACCCCACCAGGATTCGAACCCACGATCTTATAATTGTGACAGGGGAACGCTACCTCTGGGCCACCAGGACACTAAAAGCAGTCCTAGACTCTATTATATTTCACACAAATCCTGTTGAATGAGCTTATGGCGCCGTGAAACTCTAATGGGGACCACCCGTGCCGCTTAGGTAATCAGAGCAATGTTTTACCAAATCCGGCTTCGAAACACGAGGATCCATATATATTTCATTAGCCCAATAAAGCACGCGGACTTCTACATATAATCAACACCTCAACCCACCAGGATTTGTACCCACGATCTAATAATTGTGACTTGGGAACGCTACCTCTGGACCACCAGGACACTAAAAGCAGTCCAAGACTCTGCTATATTTCACACAAAGCCTGTTGAATGAGCTTATGGTGCCGTGAACGTCTAATGGGGACCACCCGTGCCACTTAGGTGATCAGAGCAACGTTTTACCAAATCCGGCTTCGAAACACGAGGATCCATATCTATTTTATTAGCCCAATAAAGCACGCAGATTTCTACATATAATTAACATTTCAACCCACCAGGATTCGAACCCTCGATCTTATAATTGTGACCAGGGAATGCTACCTGTGGACCACCAGGACACTAAAAGCAGTCCTAGACTCTGCTATATTTCACACAAAGCCTGTTCAACGAGCTTATGGCGCCGTGAATCTCTATAGGGGACCACCAGTGCCGCATAGGTGTTCAGAGTAACGTTTTTCCAAATCCGGCTTCGAAACACGAGGATCCATATATATTTCATTAGCCCAATAAAGCACGCGTACTTCTACATATAATCAACACCTCACCCCCACCAGGATTCTAAACCACGATCTTATAATTGTGAACAGGGAACGCTACCTGTGGACCACCAGAACACTAAAAGCAGTCCTATACTCTGTTATATTTCACACAAAGCCTGTTGAATGAACTTATGGCGCCATGAACCTCTAAAGGGGATCACCCGTGCCGCTAAGGTGATCAGAGCAATGTTTTACGAAATCCGGCTTCGAAACACGAGTATTCTCATATATTTCATTAGCGCAATAAAGCACGCGGACTTCTAGATATAATCAACACCTCAGCCCACCATGATTCGAAACCACGATCTTATAATTGTGACCTGGGAACGCTACCTCTGGGCCACCAGGACACTAAAAGCAGTCCTAGACGCTGTTATATTTCACACAAAGCCTGTTCAACGAGCTTATGGCGCTGTGAACCACTATAGGGGACCACCCGTGCCGCTTAGATGATCAGAGCAACGTTTTACCAAATGCTGCTTCGAAACACGAGGATCCATATATATTTCATTAGCCCAATAAAGAACGCGGACTTCTTCATATAATCAATACCTCACCCCACCAGGATTCGAACCCACGATCTTCTAATTGTGACCGGGGAACGCTACCTCTGGGCCACCAGGACACTAAAAGCAGTCCTAGACTCTGCTATGTTTCACACAAAGCCTGTTCAACGAGCTTTTGACGCCGTGAACCTCTAATGGGGACCACCCGTGCCGCTTAGGTGGTCAGAGCAACGTTTTACCAAATGCGGCTTCGAAACACGAGGATCCATATATATTTCATTAGCCCAATAAAGCACGCGGACTTCTACATATAATCAACACCTCACCCCACCAGGATTTGAACCCACGATCTTATAATTGTGACCGGGGGACGCTACCTCTGGGCCACCAGGAACAATAAAAGCAGTCCTAGACTCTGCTATATTTCACACAAAGCCTGTTCAACGAGCTTAAGGCACCGTAAACCTCTAATGAGGACCACCCGTGCCACTTAGGTGTTCAGAGTAACGTTTTACCAAATGCGGCTTCGAAACACGAGGATCCAAATATATTTCATTAACCCAATAAGGCACTCGGACTTCTACATATAATCAACACCTCACCCCACCAGGGTACGAACCCACGATCTTATAATTGTGACCGGGGAACGCTACCTCTGGGCCACCAGGACACTAAAAGCAATCATAGACTCTGTTATATTTCACACAAAGCCTGTTCAATGAGCTTATGGCGCCGTGAACCTCTAATGGGGACCAACCGTGCTGCTTAGGTGATCAGAGCAACGTTTTACCAAATCCGGCTTCGAAACACGAGGATCGATATATATTTCATTAGGCTAATAAAGCACGCAGATTTTAACATATATATCAACACCTCACCCCACCAGGATTCGAACCTACGATCTTAAAATTGTGACCGGGGAACGCTACCTCTGGGCCACCAGGACACTAAAAGCAGTCCTAGACTCTGCTATATTTCACACAAAGCATGTTGAATGAGCTTATGGTGCCGTGAACGTCTAATGGGGACCACCCGTGCCACTTAGGTGATCAGAGCAACGTTTTACCAAATCCGGCTTCGAAACACGAGGATCCATATCTATTTTATTAGCCCAATAAAGCACGCAGATTTCTACATATAATTAACACCTCACCCCACCAGGATTCGAACCCACGATCTTATAATTGTGACCAGGGAATGCTACCTGTGGACCACCAAGACACTAAAAGCAGTTCTAGACTCTGCTATATTTCACACAAAGCCTGTTCAACGAGCTTATGGCGCCGTGAATCTCTATAGGGGACCACCAGTGCCGCATAGGTGTTCAGAGTAACGGTTTACCAAATCCGGCTTCGAAACACGAGGATCCATATATATTTCATTAGCCCAATAAAGCACGCGTACTTCTACATATAATTAACACCTCACCCCACCAGGATTCGAACCCACGATCTTATAATTGTGACCAGGGAATGCTACCTGTGGACCACCAAGACACTAAAAGCAGTTCTAGACTCTGCTATATTTCACACAAAGCCTGTTGAATGAACTTATGGCGCCATGAACCTCTAAAGGGGATCACCCGTGCCGCTAAGGTGATCAGAGCAATGTTTTACGAAATCCGGCTTCGAAACACGAGTATCCTTATATATTTCATTAGCGCAATAAAGCACGCGGACTTCTAGATATAATCAACACCTCACCCCACCATGATTGGAAACCACGATCTTATAATTGTGACCAGGGAACGCTACCTCTGGGCCACCAGGACACTAAAAGCAGTCCTAGACGCTGTTATATTTCACACAAAGCCTGTTCAACGAGCTTATAGCGCCGTGAACCTCTAATGGGCACCACCCATGCCACTTAGGTGTTCAGAGTAACGTTTTACCAAATGCGGCTTCGAAACACGAGGATCCAAATATATTTCATTAACCCAATAAAGCACTCGGACTTCTACATATAATCAACACCTCACCCCACCAGGGTTCGAACCCCCGATTTTATAATTGTGACCGGGGAACGCTACCTCTGGGCCACCAGGGCACTAAAAGCAATCCTAGACTCTCTTATATTTCAAACAAAGCCTGTTCAATGAGCTTATGGCGCCGTGAACCTCTAATGGGACCACCCGTGCCGCTTAGGTGATCAGAGCAACGTTTTACCAAATCCGGCTTCGAAACACGAGGATCGATATATATTTCATTAGGCTAATAAAGCACGCAGATTTTAACATATAATCAACACCTCACCCCACCAGGATTCGAACCTACGATCTTAAAATTGTGACCAGGGAACGCTACCTCTGGGCCACCAGGACAATAAAAGCAGTCCAAGTCTCTACTATATTTCACACAAAGCCTGTTCAACGACCTTATGGCTTCATGAACCTCTAATGGGGACCACCTGTGCCGCTTAGGTGATCAGAGCAATGTTGTACCAAATCCGGCTTCGAAACACGAGGATCCATATATATTTCATTAGCCCAATAAAGCACGCGGACTTCTACATATAATCAACACCTCAACCCACCAGGATTTGTACCCACGATCTTATAATTGTGACCGGGGAACGCTACCTCTGGACCACCACGACACAAAAAGCAGTCCTAGACTCTGCTATATTTCACACAAAGCCTGTTGAATGAGCTTATGGTGCCGTGAACGTCTAATGGGGACCACCCGTGCCGCTTAGGTGATCAGAGCAACGTTTTACCAAATCCAGCTTCGAAGAACGAGGATCCATATATATTTCATTAGCCCAATATAGCACGCGTACTTCTACATATAATCAACACCTCACCCCACCAGGATTCAAACCCAAAATCTTATAATTGTGACCAGGGAATGCTACCTGTGGACCACCAGGACACTAAAAGCAGTCCTAGACTCAGCTATTTTTCAAACAAAGCCTGTTCAACGAGCTTATGGCGCCGTGAATCTCTATAGAGGACCACCAGTGCCGCATAGGTGTTCAGAATAACGTTTTACCAAATCCGGCTTCGAAACACGAGGATCCATATATATTTCATTAGCCCAATAAAGCACGCGTACTTCTACATATAATCAACACCTCACCCCCACCAGGATTCTAAACCACGATCGTATAATTGTGAACAGGGAACGCTACCTGTGGACCACCAGAACACTAAAAGCAGTCCTACACTCTGTTATATTTCACACAAAGCCTGTTGAATGAACTTATGGCGCCATGAACCTCTAAAGGGGATCACCAGTGCCGCTAAGGTGATCAGAGCAATGTTTTACGAAATCCGGCTTCGAAACACGAGTATTCTCATATATTTCATTAGCGCAATAAAGCACGCGGACTTCTAGATATAATCAACACCTCAGCCCACCATGATTCGAAACCACGATCTTATAATTGTGACCAGGGAACGCTACCTCTGGGCCACCAGGACACTAAAAGCAGTCCTAGACGCTGTTATATTTCACACAAAGCCTGTTCAACGAGCTTATAGCGCCGTGAACCTCTAATGGGGACCACCTGTGCCACTTAGGTGTTCAGAGTAACGTTTTACCAAATGCGGCTTCGAAACACGAGGATCCAAATATATTTCATTAACCCAATAAAGCACTCGGACTTCTACATATAATCAACACCTCACCCCACCAGGGTTCGAACCCACGATCTTATAATTGTGACCGGGGAACGCTACCTCTGGGCCACCAGGACACTAAAAGCAATCCTAGACTCTGTTATATTTCACACAAAGCCTGTTCAATGAGCTTATGGCGCCGTGAACCTCTAATGGGGACCACCCGTGCCGCTTAGGTGATCAGAGCAACGTTTTACCAAATCCGGCTTCGAAACACGAGGATCGATATATATTTCATTAGGCTAATAAAGCACGCAGATTTTAACATATAATCAACACCTCACCCCACCAGGATTCGAACCTACGATCTTAAAATTGTGACCGGGGAACGCTACCTCTGGGCCACCAGGACAATAAAAGCAGTCCAAGTCTCTACTATATTTCACACAAAGCCTGTTCAACGACCTTATGGCTCCATGATCCTCAAATGGGGACCACCTGTGCCGCTTAGGTGATCAGAGCAACGTTTTACCAAATCCGGCTTCGAAACACGAGGATCCATATATATTTCATCAGCCCAATAAAGCACGCAGACTTCTACATATAATCAACACCTCACCCCACCAGGATTTGAACCCACGATCTTATAATTGTGACCGGGGAATGCTAATTCTGGGCCACTATGACAATAAAAGCAGTCCTAGAATCTGCTATATTTCACACAAAGCCTGTTCAACGAGCTTATGGCGCTGTGAACCACTATAGGGGACCACCCGTGCCGCTTAGATGATCAGAGCAACGTTTTACCAAATGCTGCTTCGAAACACGAGGATCCATATATATTTCATTAGCCCAATAAAGAACGCGGACTTCTTCATATAATCAATACCTCACCCCACCAGGATTCGAACCCACGATCTTCTAATTGTGACCGGGGAACGCTACCTCTGGGCCACCAGGACACTAAAAGCAGTCCTAGACTCTGCTATATTTCACACAAAGCCTGTTCAACGAGCTTTTGACGCCGTGAACCTCTAATGGGGACCACCCGTGCCGCTAGGTGGTCAGAGCAATGGCCATGATTTACATATATCAACACTCACCCACCAGGATTGAACCATGATCTTATAATTGTGACCGGGGACGCTACCTCTGGGCCACCAGGAACAATAAAGCAGTCCTAGACTCCTGCTATATTTCACACAAAGCCTGTTCAACGAAGCGAAGGCACCTAAACCTTTAATGAGGACCAATTCGTGCCACTTAGGTGTTCAAGGTTTTCACCAAATAAAATGAACACGAGGATCCAAATATATTTCATTAACCCAAGGCACTCGGACTTCTACATATAATCAACACCTCACCCCACCAGGGCACGGTAACCCACGATCTATATAATTGTGACCGGGGAATCACCTAAATACCAGGACACTAAAAGCAATCATAGACTCTGTTATATTTCACACAAAGCCTGTTCAATGAGCTTATGGCGCCGTGAACCTCTAATGGGGACCAACCGTGCTGCTTAGGTGATCAGAGCAACGTTTTACCAAATCCGGCTTCGAAACACGAGGATCGATATATATTTCATTAGGCTAATAAAGCACGCAGATTTTAACATATATATCAACACCACACCCCACCAGGATTCGAACCTACGATCTTAAAATTGTGACCGGGGAACGCTACCTCTGGGCCACCAGGACACTAAAAGCAGTCCTAGACTCTGCTATATTTCACACAAAGCATGTTGAATGAGCTTATGGTGCCGTGAACGTCTAATGGGGACCACCCGTGCCACTTAGGTGATCAGAGCAACGTTTTACCAAATCCGGCTTCGAAACACGAGGATCCATATCTATTTTATTAGCCCAATAAAGCACGCAGATTTCTACATATAATTAACACCTCACCCCACCAGGATTCGAACCCACGTTCTTATAATTGTGACCAGGGAATGCTACCTGTGGACCACCAAGACACTAAAAGCAGTTCTAGACTCTGCTATATTTCACACAAAGCCTGTTCAACGAGCTTATGGCGCCGTGAATCTCTATAGGGGACCACCAGTGCCGCATAGGTGTTCAGAGTAACGGTTTACCAAATCCGGCTTCGAAACACGAGGATCCATATATATTTCATTAGCCAAATAAAGCACGCGTACTTCTACATATAATCAACACCTCACCCCCACCAGGATTCTAAACCACGATCTTATAATTGTGAACAGGGAACGCTACCTGTGGACCACCAGAACACTAAAAGCAGTCCTACACTCTGTTATATTTCACACAAAGCCTGTTGAATGAACTTATGGCGCCATGAACCTCTAAAGGGGATCACCCGTGCCGCTAAGGTGATCAGAGCAATGTTTTACGAAATCCGGCTTCGAAACACGAGTATCCTTATATATTTTATTAGCGCAATAAAGCACGCGGACTTCTAGATATAATCAACACCTCACCCCACCATGATTCGAAACCACGATCTTATAATTGTGACCAGGGAACGCTACCTCTGGGCCACCAGGACACTACAAGCAGTCCTAGACGCTGTTATATTTCACACAAAGCCTGTTCAACGAGCTTATAGCGCCGTGAACCTCTAATGGGCACCACCCATGCCACTTAGGTGTTCAGAGTAACGTTTTACCAAATGCGGCTTCGAAACACGAGGATCCAAATATATTTCATTAACCCAATAAAGCACTCGGACTTCTACATATAATCAACACCTCACCCCACCAGGGTTCGAACCCACGATTTTATAATTGTGACCGGGGAACGCTACCTCTGGGCCACCAGGACACTAAAAGCAATCCTAGACTCTGTTATATTTCACACAATGCCTGTTCAATGAGCTTATGGCGCCGTGAACCTGTAATGGGGACCACCCGTGCCGCTTAGGTGATCAGAGCAACGTTTTACCAAATCCGGCTTCGAAACACGAGGATCGATATATATTTCATTAGGCTAATAAAGCACGCAGATTTTAACATATAATCAACACCTCACCCCACCAGGATTCGAACCTACGATCTTAAAATTGTGACCGGGGAACGCTACCTCTGGGCCACCAGGACAATAAAAGCAGTCCAAGTCTCTACTATATTTCACACAAAGCCTGTTCAACGACCTTATGGCTTTTTGAACCTCTAATGGGGACCACCTGTGCCGCTTAGGTGATCAGAGCAATGTTGTACCAAATCCGGCTTCGAAACACGAGGATCCATATATATTTCATTAGCCCAATAAAGCACGCGGACTTCTATATATAATCAACACCTCAACCCACCAGGATTTGTACCCACGATCTTATAATTGTGACCGGGGAACGCTACCTCTGGACCACCACGACACAAAAAGCAGTCCTAGACTCTGCTATATTTCACACAAAGCCTGTTGAATGAGCTTATGGTGCCGTGAACGTCTAATGGGGACCACCCGTGCCGCTTAGGTGATCAGAGCAACGTTTTACCAAATCCAGCTTCGAAGAACGAGGATCCATATATATTTCATTTGCCCAATATAGCACGCGTACTACTACATATAATCAACACCTCACCCCACCAGGATTCAAACCCAAAATCTTATAATTGTGACCAGGGAATGCTACCTGTGGACCACCAGGACACTAAAAGCAGTCCTAGACTCAGCTATT
>NW_024711145.1:0-9592 GCF_018991925.1 Homarus americanus | reverse complement strand
GCTATTTTCTCAAAAGTCCTAAATGACCCGTCCATATCGGATTCATCAAACCCGGGAACAAGGGAAGAAGCAGTAGCAGGGTTATAGCAGCTAGTTTCTCTCTTAATGCCACTTCTTTTGATTTAAACTCCGATGTTAAGGTGACTTCTATCTCTCTTACCTGTAGTTCTTTCAGTCTAACCTCCTGCTCCAACTTGGCCTGTTCCATCATTTCCTCATGCTCCAACTTGGCCTGTTCTAACCTTCCCTCATGCTCCAACTTTTGCTCCAACTTGGCCTGCTCCAACTTGGCCTGTTCCAACTTTTCTTCATGCTGCAACTTGGCCTGTTCCAACTTGTCCTCCTGTTCCAACTTGGCCTGTTCCAACTCGAGTTCTTTCATTTTGATTTGGAACTCGAACCTTGCTCGTTCTAGTTCTAAGGCGTCTACTCTTTGTGTTTCTTCTTGAGGGCTAGCCAGACCTGAGGCAACTTCTGAGTGAGGAGGGGTGGTGGATAGTGGTTGAAGTTTCTTGGACATGGGCGTTAATCTGTCAACAGCGGATTCTTTTAAAACTTCTTGTTGAACCAACACTTCAATCACATGATTTTTTAACATTTCCTTAGTCAGTTGCTGTGAAAATGGGATATTGTAATAGTTGGCCATTTCTTTCCATTCTTTCTTCTGAAGACAGATTAGCCATGGGAAGGATTACTAAAATCCTGGAGATCAAAAAACCGAGGTACAGCTTTCAAGCAGGAAAAGAGTGATAAATTCACTAATGGTCAAGATAAGATAAGCGGATAACCCCAGAAAATATCATGGCAGTAGACAACCAGAAAGTCCTGAAAATCAACCAAGTTATACCTAGAAATTACACTTATGATTATTGTTCTTCTGAGCGACCCAGATAAGGAGCTAAGACTTGAAAGAGGTAGGGCGGCTGACGGCATTAAGCAAAAGATCCGGAATAACAACCCCGATAAACCTGAAAAGAGGAAGGGCATTACGGCATTAATATAAAGATCCGATTAACAACCCTGATAAATGGTATGAGAGACCCCTGAATGAGATAATGAGAAGAACAATAATTGAGGCTTTATAATTATGGGGTCCTGGTAGAGCGGGGCATCCCAAGATATCACTTCACCCTAAACTAGTGACTATGGAACAGCCTACTCTGGAGCGAGGGTACGGCATTAAACAGATCCAGATTCTTCCCTACACTCGATAAGACTTACTACACGACTGCCTACGTGTAATAACAGGTAAGCCTTATGACACTCGGAACCTAATATCCTACGTCTGTCACTCTTACTGTACGATAATACCAATATATGCACACACATATGAAGGGAACTTTAAACTACCGTAAAGCAATTGTGAACAGAAGTGACTGGGAGGAATAATTAACACTGAGTAACAAGGGAGGAAGGAATATGGTACTTATGGTCGTGTCCTGTCACGGTCGCCATTTGTTACGAGTTGGGGATTTAGAATATAGTTAACAGTCTACCCAGATCCCAACAGGTAACAATAATAAAAAAACAAAGACAATCGGACTATAAAAGGGTAGACAAAGGATGCGAGTTTTCGTTGTGTATAATAGAGTACCATAAATCCTTAACAAAATATTCAGCTTATAAATTACCCTTAACCAACTTAACCTAAACATTAACAGTATATACATATTAATACAACATAAACCATTTTGAAGCAAGTGGACGTGGGGGAGGTAATACAAAATACAAGTACTTAAGTGAGGAGCTGAGATGGCTGACGAGTAAGGCTGAGTATTGTAGAAGACGGTAGGTAGTCACTGCACGTAGGTTTAGAGGATAGATGATCCTGTGGTCACTTCCCAGAGCCAAGTGCTCTTTCCTCGAATTGGAGCTGACAAAGAAGACTTTGAGGAGGTGACGCAACAACCAGGATAGGAAGAAGGGAAACCTCGGAGTGGTAACTAAGACGAGTCATACTCGTGTCTCGTCCCTAGATGGCGTTGCTCGTGGTGCTGGGTAGGTAGATCAGGACAATAGATGGCGTGGTTCGTAGTGCTGGGTGGAGGGGTTCGTAACAACACCCTTACTTTGCGTCAACTTAGAGATGTCTGATTACAGATGAAGCGTTCAAGATCCTTTGTGACTGATGTTGAAAGCTTCTATTGTATTTACTGTTAGTGAAATTGTCAATATAAGTCAGGGTAGAATCTACTTTAAGAATGAGGTATCATTGACGTCATCCCTAGAGATGCCAGTAATTGTTAACTGTGGCTGAAGTCACCCCCTTTTCATATATGAACATCACAGAATCTGATGTTCATGGTGAAATTGTTGTAAGGGTGTTAATTAAGAAATTAATTAATTATCCTGAAGGGGACTCTCACGCCACGTATCTCTGAAAATCTAACGGGTGTAACCTAATACTACTTGTCTAACGCTCCGGAACGTTCACCAGGGACTGCCATCTTGAACCTTGAAATCAATTTAATTCTGGTCTTCGATAGCTCAGTCACAGCGAAGTTTGAAAAAAGGATCTTAGGAAAGTAAAATGAGTTCGTAGTCTCATTTTCACGTAGTTGATTGATACGTTTATTGAGATAAAAAAAAATACATCTCAAAGGGATGAAGTGACTTAAGTCATCAGCCACCCCAGTCCAGGAATGTCCCTCTCAGGACTCACATAAATCCCTAATACAGATATATCTTGTATAGTACATAGTTATATTCCAGATGCAAAATTTCTATATTTCTTGAATATTTCATCTACTTTCCTATTTTTAAGCATCCATTCTATTTGCTTGGAGACATTATTTATCTGGGCATTTCTATATACATTAAGAAATGGGCATCCCATGTGGCAGGGTATGGGACCTGGATGTTCTACAAACTCTACATTCCATATCCCGTTCACTTCTCTCGGCTCCAAGTTCCTAGTAATATTTATACCCTAATCTTAACCTCATACACACCGAATCTTTCCACCTGCTCCTATCTTTCCTATTTGTAAAATTTGTGTTCATGAGAACATGATAGTAATGTTTCATTGTTTCACTTTTCTCATATATTTCATTCCTTTTTAAATTATCTTCTATTGATTGTATTTTTCGCAATTTGCTCATAATTTTTTCAAAGTTTTAATACATATTATGTCAATCTCGGCCTTTTCCGTGACTCTTTTTGCTATTATATCTACTGCTTCATTAAGACCAATCCCCACATGTGAAGGGGCCCATACAAATCGAAAACTATGGCCTTTTTTCCTTATTGTATTTACAATTTTTCTACATAAACCAATAATGTGTTCAAAGACTGAACTCCCGCTGCTCAAAGAATCTAAAGCTGCCCTACTATCAACAAAAAAATATATATCTTTATTCCTCTTTACAACATTTTCTAATCCTACTAACAATGCATATAACTCGGCTTGTGTTGATGATCTAAAATTGCTCGCCGTTGTCCAATTTTCGTGTCATCAGTACCTTGTTCTGTGTACTGGTTTATAAGGATCCCACACCCTGCCCTGCCACTTGACACAACTGAACCGTCACAATATACATGCAAGGTGTTTATTTTAGGCAAATTACTAATCTTATTCCCATAAACCACTTGCAAGTACAGTATTTTAAGTAAAAGATTGAACTTGAGAAACTTTGGATTGAAATATACTGTACTGTTTTATATTACGTTAAAATAATGATATTCTTTCAGTAAAATCCCCAGACAGGTTTACAATTCATTTCGATAATGGTGGAGCACACGCTTAGCTCCAGATGGATTTTATGAAATAGCACCAAAACTTCTATTTACATGATCATAACACGAAAATGGAAACACTGCGCAGATGATGATAATGATATGGAGAGAAGTGAGCCGTTTGCTCAACAACAACAGAAGATCGCGGAAAGATGTTATCACTACCAGAGACACGACCTTCCTCAAACCAAAACTGACGAAAAAACGCTATATACTCCAAGAGGACTCCCGGTGCTCACCTTAACCGCGGAGCCGGGAACATTTCACCAGGGGGAGCGCAGTAGTACTTCTTAGCATCAAGCTCGCTCACCGAAACCACTAACGTTGATGAAGGACCACAAGGACGACCTGCTGAGGTCCGAGGGCTGGGTGAGAGAACTATTAGAAAATATGAGGTTCTCCCAAAGGCCGACGCCGAAGTTCAGCGGAGGAACTTGTGGTGAATACTGGAAGCTCAAGGAACCCTTCCAGCGACACGTTGGGATGCCGCAGATACTTGATGCTTTGAAATTAGAGACACTCTTCGTCGATTATGCCAGCTCCGCTAAGGACGCTGTGCGAGGATGCCTGCAAATACAAAATCCAAAAGCATGGTACAATGAAGCACCCACGTGGGGTCCCGGGTTACCTTTCCGGTTCCGGGACCAGGTTTTGGGGTACCCCCGGTATGTTTCCTCTCACTGCATGGTCTTAGTAATAACCACAGCAATGGAGAAATACCGGGTTCCCTGCCCGCCTCCTAAAATATAGTATAGTCAACTCTCATACTTTCACCTCTTAGAAAGTCCAAATCTGTGTTCTTTCTTCTATGTAAAAAGGACACTGATTATGTACTCCCCGTTAAGCTGATAAGAACAGATACTACACTTTGATCTTAGCCAAAAGGCATCCTGTTGGTTCCGCTGTCCTTGCTCCACCTGACGTTGATTGTCTCTCCTCCTCCTCCTCCACTGTCGGACATGTCTAGCTACTTTGTGGTTGATCAAGCCTCTCTTTGTTGGGGCAGTATTGCACATCACACTGGAATCGAAAATGGCAAACCCTTTGCTCCTCCCTCATCTGCCTCTTGACGATACATTCGTGATTGCCTGGCCGGGAATTCAGTACAAGATGGCATCCAGCACACAGCTCAGCCAAAAGGTCGAGAAGCAGGTCCCGCAACTAGTACTAAGTATGGAAGTAGCAAAAGAGAGAAATAAGAATATATTTTATTTAAAAGAATGATACAGAGTTTTTTATTTACAATAGTTTGGGTATTCCAGTTATTTGTGACCATTGGCTGACTATCTATTTCATTTTATACATAGTGTTCCTATTCCACTAACTAGAACCTATTCTTTCTTCTATCTTGACTTTGGGTTTATTTCACCCTACATACTGTCTAGCACCTGAGGTATGTTCTATATAAATCATTCTCGACCAGCGAATGGCATCACTTACACACAGTTTCTTGAAGAGGCGCAGGTATCCCTTTGATGCCAGTCGCCTCATCAGCTTCTCATTCTCCGGGTCGTATGCTCCCAGGGGTCCCACTATGAATGCAGCCACCTTCACCTGCTGGTATTGTCTTCTCATCTCTGCTGCCAGTTCTACATACTTTTCTTCTTTCCTCAGTCTTGCTTCTTTAAATGCCTCTTGTCCATTCTCGAATGGGCAGGTGACGTCGATCAGGATCACTTCTCGGTTCCTTTCAATCACCAGGTCTGGACGTCCATTGTCTGCTGCTCCTGGTACTCGTTCATTTGCCGACATGATCTTCCAATGTCGACCTACTGCGGCTTTTCGTACTCTATCCACCAGGGCATTATGTCGCTTTTGCATGGCTCGAGAGTGTATCATGCAGTGGTTTACTACATGTGGGAGCGTTTCTTCTTTATTGCACCGACGACATCTCCGATCCCTATTCTGGCCTCGCTTCGCTCCATTGACGGGGAGTAGGTTCAGTCTTGCTTGGTGTATGAAACGCCAGTCTGCGAAGGTTGTATACGCTCCATTTCGAACAAATGCTGATGATGCTCTCTCTTGTGCTACGAGCTTCATCACTTTCCCTTGGTCAGGCTTATTCTGCAGAACTTCATCTCTCATCTGTCGTCGCTGGCTCCGGATGGTTTTGGCTACCTTCCTTCTATCTTTTTCTTCAATGATGGAGTCCGTGCATTTTATCTTGATGTTGTCTCCTCCCTCTGCTATCCAGGAACCCCCCATTCGGCCTGAGGCACACCTGGCTCTAGACCATATGGTTTGGTGGTCTCCTCCTCGCGTTTGCATCTCTCCCTGTGTTAAGTACATGCATGCGTCGGTCATGCTTGGCTCCTGTCGTGTTCTCATTGTTGCCACTCGCCGGCATTCTTCTCTGGCTATTTCCCTGACGTCAGGATCCGGTGACGTGAGTAATTTATATGCGGTATCCACCAGGAAAATGTCAGAGTCTTCTGCCGCGAGTGGGACACCACACGCTTCAGCTTTACTGCTTCCGTACAAGTACTCATTCGACGCTCTTGACGGTAGATGTAGCGTGTGTTTAAGCATTGTCTTCATTTCGTTGTCCAGGTGTGCCCAGTCTGTTTTCCTCAGTTGCCAAGTCCTCATTGCATGCGCTCCTGCCGGGAACATGAATGTCTTGACTGCATCTATTCTCTGCCACGGTGCTAGCTTGCTTGTCAGTATTTTGGTCCCGAGTTGCATTAGTTCCTCTACTGTTTGGATGTTTGGCAGAAGATGGAACCAAACTGGTCGTCCCAAGAAGAGTGTTGCTTCGCCATCGCTCTTCCATTGAATGGGCGTTTCTCCAACGTAGAACTGTGTCTGGCGCATTCCTCGAGGTCTTCGTCCGGACAGGTGCAATGATGAGCTTTTGCTAGGATTTAGGTCCAGTCCCATCCTACTGCATTGTTCTGTTGCTATGTAGAGGAGTTGCTGTAGATTATCTTGCTGTTTTGTAATGATGGTTATATCGTCTGCATATGCTAAGCATGGGTGCTTGTGTTGTTGGTTCAGTATCATTCCTTCGGCCGCGATTTTCCGCAACAGTGGTTCGACTGCTATATTGAACAGGAGACCACTTATTGGGCACCCCTGTTGCACACCGCATTGCACTGGTATCTCTTCTGTTTCTCCTTCCTTTGTTAGGATTCTTGTCGTCTTGCCACTGATGATGTCTCCTGCTACTGTTTCAAAATCCCGTCCCACCCCTATACGGTTGAGCGCTCTTTTAATGAGGTCCAGTGACACTGAGCCAAATGCATTGGTCAAGTCGAGTGCTGCTATGCAGGTATCGCCATTGTTCCGTCGTGCATTGTCCATGTGATGTTGAAGTATGTAGTTGTGTTCTATCACCCCATCACTTGGCATGAATCCTTTCTGTGCGGCGCACAGTACCTCGTTGTCAACGAGCCACCTTCTGAGTCGTGCTGTGAGGCATCCTGTGTACACCTTGTATATTGTGCGGCTCAGTGTTATAGGCCTCCAATTTGAAACGACTTCTGGGTTACCACCTTTTTTGGGGACAAGTATTGTTCTGTATCGTTTCCAGGAGACTGGTATTCTCTTGGCTCTCAGACACACGTTGAATATGGCTGCCATAACTCGGCAGCTTGGGTCAGCCTTTCTCCAGTTCTCATATGATATTCTGTCTTCACCTGGTGACGAATTCTCTGCTGCTGCTAGTTTTGTAAATACTTCCTTCTCTGTGAAGGGCTGCATTTCCATCTCTGGTCTGTCGTCTGGCGGTTCGGGAATGTGCTCCACGGTATTTAGGTCACAATCCTTTTCAACCATCATGTGTTGGAAGTGTTCCTCTATTCTCTCCTTGCTTATTTCACATCTTGCGCCGTTCCCTTCGGCAATTAGCCGTATTGCTCGGCGACGGTTGTATTTGTACAGCCTCTGGATCTGTTTGCAATCATTGACATGGGTGATTTTCCTGGTCGTGTTTGCAGGAAAATCACCGATGTCAATGATTGCAAACAGATCCAGAGGCTGTACAAATACAACCGTCGCCGAGCAATACGGCTAATTGCTGATGGGAACGGCGCAAGATGTGAAATAAGCAAGGAGAGAATAGAGGAACACTTCCAACACATGATGGTTGAAAAGGATTGTGACCTAAATACCGTGGAGCACATTCCCGAACCGCCAGACGACAGACCAGAGATGGAAATGCAGCCCTTCACAGAGAAGGAAGTATGTACTACACTTTGATCTTAGCCAAAAGGCCGAGAAGCGATGACGATTGCTGTGTTGCAATCAAAGCAATGCACATTACACAATAACCTTACTTTAGTTTTAAATTGGTGCAACAAGAATTTATCTCGAGTTCTGTTTGCAGATAAACAGTCAAACTCCTTATGCATCAACACTAGTAATCTATAATAACAAAAACCGTAATTATATTACCAATTATTATACTATTCTTTACACTTCATTGTTATATTACCATTTACAATTTTTAGTTTTCCTTAATCTTAAAAAAAAATCACTTTGTTCGTTATTTCTTTCTTTCATTCTTTCTTTCTTTTTTCTTTATGAACATTATTGACCAGTGTTAGTGAAGGAAGAAACTGGCATGTTTGAGGGACAGACTGAAGGACGCATACCATGAAGAGATACGCCCGTTGCCAATGTTTTTTAACTATGATACCAACAATACACCCGCTGTTTTTGTTATTTTATTTTTTACATAGAAGCTGGATAACTAATTTCCGTTGCATTATGAAAAGTATAAATTGCACTAAAAATGATAGTGCCTAAATGATTGAGACAATTACTTTATGAACCGTGTATGCCAACCTTCATGAAAAAATGAAGCTCCGCCCAGAGAAGTAGTTCCTGAAGTATTTGTAAAATGCTTCCACAAGTATAAATATTTATTGCATATAATTGTAGAAAATTTGGAATTGTATCAATTTCTAGTTTGGTTATTAGTCAATTTTCCAATAAAATGATTCTGGGCTATATTGATCTCATTACTATGCCAAATAAAGTATTTCCACAATGTTCAGTTTTATATTAGGAGGGATAGCCCTCACTGGATAGCAAGTTCCTCATAATTAATAGATAAAGTACACAAGCAATATCCCAAACGACTTAATTGTGAGAGGAAAAAACTTCAGGATCAATTTGCTACAGAAGAAAACTTGGCTTACCTCTATACAAACTTATCCTGGCAAATCAATCTAAAGTTGATGGTTGAGATACTATTAATTACTTTATTTTGGATCTAATGGGAAATCATATTGAATTAGACACAAGAAAAACGCGAAAAAATTATCAATAGTTAAAATTTTCTAACCCAGTATGTTTGTGTTTTGATGGAAATGAATAGTTTATAAAGCCAAACTTGTTTATTTCCATCATATGCCTCTCACTTTTAATGTGACAATTTTTATTTTAGCATATTACGAATTATATAAAAAGTTATCATATAATTGGTTTATAAATTTAAATAAATAACATAAGAGAGATGGTTCAGCACAATGATAGTCAGTCAAGTTAGGTTAGGGTTTAGGATGAACAATTCAGGGCATACTTACCTGGCACAGGAGATACCGTGATCACGAAGGCGGTTTTCCCAGGGCGAGGCTCACCATTGCACTCCGGTGATGCTGACCCTTGCGATTAACCCAAATGTGGTTAACTCGAGTGCGAAATTTTTGTTAGTGGGGGACTGCGTTCGCGCTATCCCCCTTACACAATTCATAAGGGATTACATAAGAAATATAAGGTACAACGGCGTATTTTTACAGCTTAACAAGGTCTCTGTTAATAAATAGTACTTGATTTATGCTTAAGGTCAGCAAAGAATTTTTTTTCTACGCTACTTTTATATGATTTATATTTTGACAATTACGTGTGAATG